>NC_058092.1:51867500-52057500 GCF_020171115.1 Neogale vison | reverse complement strand
GCCTCCACACAGTGCCTGGCTCTGTTCTGCCATGTTTTAGATATATACATAATATTCTTGGGAAAGTCATTTAACCTCTCCAAACTCAGTTTACTCATCTTTAAAATGGAGATAACAGTACCAACCAGACAGGCTTATATGTGAAAGTGTATAAAACAATGAAACTCTATATACAACAGGTTGTTATTATGTTGGGAAAAAAAGGTGGTTTCAGATGAAGCCAGTAATAACAGTTGCCAAATAAATCTTTAAAAAAGATCATTTTCTTTTTTTAAAAGATTTTATTTATTTATTTGACAGACCACACGTAGGCAGAGAGGCAGGCAGAGAGAGAAAGGAGGAAGCTGTTTCCCTGCTGAGCAGAGGGCCCGATGCAGAGCTCAATCCCAGAACCCTGGGATCATGACCTGAGCTGAAGGCAGAGGCTTTAACCCACTGAGCACCCCGGAGCCCCAAACATCATTTTCTTAATGACTTTACACTTTTAACACTCTAAATGACAGCTTATTCCTATTAGAACAAATCCAGACCTCTCAGCCTAGAAAGAAGCTTGGCCATTCTTTACCTATTCAGCCTATGGTCTCATAGGGACAGAATTTACAGAACATGGACTGTCTTTTTACTGTTATCTTTTGTGGTAGGTTGGATAATGGCTGTCCAAAGATGTCTTTGTCCTAATCCTCTAAGCTCAGGGAACCTGTGAATATGTTACTTTATATAAGAAAAAGGACTTTGCAAATGTGATTAAGTTAAGGTTCTTGAGAAGAGTGGATAATCCTGGATTTTCTGTACTGGCCCAGTGATATAATCATAAGGGTCCTTATAGGAGGGAGACAGGAGGGTCAGTGCCAGTAGCCAGAGATATGACAACAGAATCAAGAAAGGAGAGTGCAACAGAATCAAGAAGGGGCCAAGAGCCAAGGAATTCAGGTGGTCTTAGGGGCTGAAAAAAGGCAGGAAAATACATTCTCTTCTGAAGCTTGCAGAAACACCACAGCTTTGCTGATACCTTGATTTTATGGACTTTTGACTTCGAGAACTATAAGGAAATAAATTTGTTATTGTTTTAAACTACTTAGTTTGTGGTGACTTAATACAGAAACTATAGGAAACTAATTCACTTTTCATACCATGATTATCCCTACTGCTGCCCAGGTTTTTGCCCTCACCTGAAATGTCCTTTTCTTTCTCCCTCCACTTTTCTAAAACTTATTTTATGCTCAAGTCCCATCTAAAACCTATGGCAGGTACATTGTTTACCACAGAATCAACAGACCACTTGACCACAGTCTGAATGTATTATGCATTTATTCATTTGCTCCTCAAATATTTTAATCAACACCTGCTAGGTGCTGGAGACACATGTCTTCAAGAAGCTCATGGTCTAAAAAAAGAAGGCAAAAGTGACTCACTGATCCATCAATGAGAGAAGTGTCTAGGGAAGGCTATGTATGTGGAGGAGGACCTGACCACTCTGAAGTGAGCAAAGAAGGCTTCGTGAACAAAATGGCGATTGGGAGGAGTTCAGAAGCTTTAGATATTGAATTGTTCATGTTTCCAAGCTTGGCATTTCTGAAAAGATTGGAGAAGAAGAGTAGCAGAATGGTTGAGTATGGTCAAAGAATTAACACATCTGACTTCAGAACTAAATTCTGACACTTTACTGATCAATTTATCCATCCATTAAAATAGGGATGATGGTAATGTTAGTACCTACCCCATCAGTTGTAATCTATTTATAGCTACGTCAGTTACACAGTAAGCATTGTGTTTATTAATTGTTTGTTATCATTTAAATTCCTTAAAGGCAGGTACTGCTGTCATATTGGTCTCCTCTTGTATTTATAGAGTGTTGGAAGCATAAAGAGTCCTTGAGAGCAGATCTATCCAGCACTGCCTTTCATCTATCTATAAATTTAAACTCAATTTTATATACCTTACATGGTAGCACAATGCTTGGCACATAGCGGATACTTTACGAATGCTCACTGACTTGAAATGAAGTACTTGAAAATCTCATCTGTAGTTTCACAGTTAAAAGTTTATTCTTATTTCCTTTCCTTTCTCCCTTCACGTAATCATCTTCTAGGTGTTTGGATTGGAACAGTCATCATTTTAATAACAAACTTTATGCCAAAGATACCGCATAGTGGAAGAGATGGGTTTATCTTGAAGCTGAAGGCAGATTTACTGGGAAGCTAGTGAAGTGCAAGGCTTGCGTGGACCCCTGTCCCAGCCCTGTACCTATTTTGTATTTGTGGTATTGTATCCTTTTTTTCCCTTCAAATATAGTCCCTAGAATTACATATGTTTCATGCCCCACAAAATGTCTCTTTTTCCCTGTATAGAAGCTAAGTATGTGCACTCTGAAGCTAGACTACCTGAATTCAGAGCTGGCTCTGTCATTTACTAGCTGTGTGGTCTTTCTGGCTTTCTTATTTGGAAATTGGAGTTCATTATAATGAAATGCTACCTACTTCGTAAGCTGCTGAAATGATCAAATAAACTAATCTTCATAAGCATCCAGTAAGCAATATTAACATTATGGAGAACTTCAGGAAGTTTCCAAGGCTGTTATGACAAGAATAGCAGTTTTGAGAGTAGACTATAGTAGAAGCTTCATAAGAGCAGGAACCATATTCTCTTGTTCACCTCTCTATTCCCAGAACCTTAAAAAGTCAATGCATATTGTATTATTAATCATTATGCCAGGTTGCTTCACTTATTACACATTATTTAATGGTCTTATACTTTTATTTTTTCTGTCTTATCTCTCCAAGTAGATTGTGATAATAATGGCTTACATTTATATAACACTATGTAGAATTATTCATTCTTCCAATAAATATTTATGGCACATGGTAGGTACACAATAAAATATTTATTGAATTGAATCATGACTAACCTATTCAAATGCAAAGAATTCAGATCTCGTCTTTTCTAACTTTTGTTTTATGGTAAAATCTACATGCAGAGGGATGCCTGGGTGGCTCAGTTGGTTGGACGACTGCCTTCGGCTCAGGGCGTGATCCTGGAGTCCCGGGATCGAGTCCCGCATCAGGCTCCCAGCTCCATGGGGAGTCTGCTTCGCTCTCTGACCTTCTCCTCGCTCGTGCTCTCTCTCACTGTCTCTCTCTCTCAAATAAATAAATAAAATCTTTAAAAAAAAAAAATCTACATGCAGAAAGTTTAAGGTTCATTTTGGCATGGTGAAAGATTAACTATACAAATACGTGAATCAATACATTGAATATAGAGAGACAGCATTGTTGTCCTCCCTATCATTGAGTTATAGATCATCTATTTGACATAAGCACCTGCTCTCTCGGGTAGAGTGCAGGTGGGCTCAGAAGGGAAAGACAGAGGACACATAGTGGTATAGGAGAAAGGCATTGATTTAGGAATTAGCGAAACTTGACTCTACTATGTTTGTCCTCTCTATGCAGCTCCATGACCTTGGGCAAATCATTTAACCTCTCTGAGCCTTACTTTGCTCTTCTATAAAAAGGCATTGATTATACCATCATGAGCTACTTTATAAAATTGTTGTATTAAATCATGTATTTTGTGGAAAAGTACTTTATAATTTGTGTCTACCTAAGAACATTTGAAAAAGGAATGAAAAGAGCCAAAGAACATGTATAAAATAGGTGGGAGAGAGAGTGAAAGCTATTCAAAAGGAAAATTCTAGATATAGAAAATAAGCAAAGCAAATCATGTTTGTGTATAAATAAAATATATGTGGCAAGAAGAAAAACAACTATACAATAAAAAACAAAACAAAACAAAACAAAACACTACCCTGGGGTGCCTGGATGTCTCAGTCTGTAAAGCATGTGACTCTTGATCTCATGGTTGTGAGTTCAAGCTCCATATTGGGCACAGAGATTACGTTTAAAAAAAACTATGATAAATGTTTACTAATGAATTAATAATTCTATGTAGAATTCTGTAAATAAGTTACAATTACTACAATCTGAGGTAAGGTAATTTTATTTAAAAATAAAAGCATAGTGAGGAGTATAAAATAATGTGTAGTAAGTGAAGAGTTTGGCATGGTGGTTAAGGATACAAAATATATTTCTTCAAAATATATTCTAATTTGACCATTTTGGGGTACTTGGGTGGCTCAGTTGTTTAAGTGTCAGACTTTGGCTCAGGTTGTGATCCCAGGATCCTGGGATCGAGCCCCACATGGGGCTCCTTGCTCAGCAGGGAGTCTGCTTCTGCTTCTCTCTCTTCTTCTGCTGCTCTCCCTGCTTACTCTCTCTCTCTCAAATAAATAAATAGAATCTTTAAATAAATAAATAAATCTGACCATTTTTACCACCTTCCACTGTCTTTTGCCTGTACTATTGTAAAGTATTTCTAACAGATCTCTTTGTTTCCACTCTTGCCCACCCGCTAAAGTTTTATTTTTCACACAGTGGACAGCATGATCTTTCAAAAATACATATTTCAAATTATTCCCTGCTTCAAGTCACCTGTTGGCTTCCCACTTTACGTATAAGACTCAGGCGTCTCACTATGGCTTACGAAGTCATGTATAATCTGGCCCCTGCTACTTTTCTCCAACCTTGTTTTTTACCACACTCCCCCTTGTTCACTATGTTCTAGCCACATTGGCCTTGCTGTTCTTAGTGGAAGAAACTTTTTCCTGCCTCAGGGCTTTTATACTTTCTCTTTTTTTTCCTGCCTGTTCTGCTCTTTCCCTAGATATTTGCATGGCTTTCTCCTCATCATTCAGGTCATAGCTCAAATGTCACTTCCGTAGATAGGGATTCCCTGGCCATCTGCCTAAGATTGCCTCCCCAAACCCTTATTTTACTGCTTTAAAAATTATAGAATTTGTTTGTTAATTTACTTGTCTATTATAATTGTTTCCTGTTTCCCTTTAAAAAATAAAAACCACCTTGGGCGCTTGGGTGGCTCAGTGGGTTGAGCCTCTGCCTTTGGCTCAGGCCATGGTCTCGGGGTCCTGGGATCAAGCCCTGCACTGGGCTCTCTGCTCAGTGGGGAGTCTGCTTCCCCCTTTTCCCAGACTGCGTCTCTGCCTACTTGTGATCTCTCTCTCTCTCTGTCAAATAAATAAATAAATAAAATCTTTAAAAAAAGAAAAATACCCAATTTATTAAAAAATAAATAAATAAAAATCACCAGAGGAGTGAGGACTTAATTTGTCTTTATTCTAGCTTCTGTTTTTCTAGTCTTCATTATAAAATTATTTTTCTCTTTCCTTTATGATTTTACTTATCACTTTCTTCATTTCCATTTTCATTTACTTTCTTACCTTACCCACTTTTCCCACTTAGGAAGGTTAAATCAATTATGGAATTCATAGGGCCCTGCTGTTCTAGTCATTTTAAAAGAACAGTGCGTTTTCATACAGAGGATTCACATTCCAAAGTTCCCTGGCTCATTCAAAAAACCATTGAAATAACAAATATTTTTGCCAAAATCATACATGCCATAATAATTGGCTCATTCACTTCTTAGAGTTCTATGAAACATTGCTGCATAGCAGACAGTGTTGCTTTGCCATGTGGGGTGTGTGTGTGTGTGTCTATCTGTGTGTGTGTGTGTGTGTGTGCGCGCATCTAGGAATGTATGTAGGATTTGACACTATTCTTGGAAAGAGGCATACCTGCTTATAGTACATTTCAACTTTCCTCATCCCACATTGTCATATTTCTTTTATCCTAAATAACTGGAATGAAAATGTTTATTTTTATCTTAAATGAAAGAGGCTGCATCTCCTTGGCATAGCCCTTACTAAGTCCTCCCATTTGCCTGCTTGCCACTGATTGGCATGGCTACATCTTGGGTTCTGGGTTTAGCTATTCTCTCTCTGTTGCAGTTCATTTTTCTCCTCTGTTGCCTAATATACTACAAGGTGCAGAAAATCCCTGGCACTATTTCCTGGGTATATATTTTGAATTTTCCCTATAACTCTTCAGGTCCGTTGACCATTCTCACCCCTCCTCTGTGCTCCTATAACTTGGTATATAAGCCATACTTAACACATTGCTTTTTCTCGGTTTTGCAGGTGGTGTATCTCTAGCCCTTACCCACCACTGTCAAACGAAAGCTTTGTGACTATTTTTAGTGTCCTTTTGAGATACTGATCTTTCAGTTTGGGCATCCACATTTCTATAGGTATATAGAGGGTATGTGTCACCCTGACTTTCAGAGAGAAGACCCTTCCCACAAGACAGATGTCTCTGACTATGCAGTGCAGCTTGCCCATGTAAACCTCTTGCATTGTTTGGAGATTCTATCCCGTGCCAAGAATCTAACCACCCACAAGCGGGCACATTGCTGTCCAAACAGATGGACAAGGGAGATAGGCAGGCCAAAGCTCATGGTTGAATATGAAATAAACTGGTGCAGAGAAGCCAAGAGTGTTGGAAATGAATGCTAGTCCTTGCTACACAGTTTCCAACATAAGGATAGACCAGTGTGGTTGAGATTTGACACTGAGCTGCAAACAAAGGAAGAGGTAAAAAGTGTGAATGAGAGAACAATGAGGTGGATGTTATAGCAGGTATATGAAAGGCCCCAAGAACATGGGTAGCTGAAAAGTTCAAGTCAACTTAGCAGGGGGAGTTTGTGTCATCTTCAGCGGGGTCAGTTCTGAGAATCCGCATTTGTCCAACCGTCCGTCCACAGTCAGTTAGTCATTCAGTCAACAGCTATTTATTGAGCATCTAACATGTGCCAGACACTGGTAGGTCCTAGGTAGGTAAACATCCAGGAGCAAGAGTCCCATAGTTTCTTCCCTGTAAGAACTTACATTATGTAATTAATTATACAATTAGTTATTTATTATAGTTTAAATGTTATGAAGAAGTAGAAGGGATAAAGAGGATGTATAATGGAGCCTCTTAGTGTGAAGGATCTGGAAAGATGTCTCTGAGGAAGTGATATTTAGGTTGAAATCTGAAGAATGTATGGAAGTTGAAGTGGGAGTAGGGTGTGGTGGGCAGAGAACAGGAGAACATTCTTGAGATAATAATATCCATCTTATAATGTGTCTTTGAAATAGTAATTAGCTGTTTAAACTCTTTAGAGGAAGAATTCACTGTCTCCAGAGGCAATACTTGGATTGCTCTGTCAGTAAGATCTTCATTTTGAACCAAAACCTGGCTCTCTGATGCTCTTAACCTTTGGTCCTATATTTATTTCTTGGGACATTATAGAACAAGCCAACTCCTTGTGATAGCAGTGGAGTTATTCAAGTTTCCTCTCTGGCAGGAAAGTTATTTAATTTCTCTATGCCTCAAATTTTTTCATCTATAACTCAGGTTGATAACTAGTATCCACCTCACAGACTTGGTGTGAAGATTACATGAAAGAATCTATATGAAGTGCTTGGTTTGATATCTGGAACATACTGTTAGCTATCATCATGATTGTTATTCCACAAAAGTCATTTGTATACTTGTCTTTATTATTGGGCTGTATTCTTCTTAAAGCTATGGACTATGGAGAAAGCATGCATTTTAGAATCATACAAATTTCAAAAATTTGCCTGTAATATGTACTATGTACAGGTATCTAACCAATTATTGTAAAAATTGTAAGAGCATAAATTTTTTTGAAGATTGTTAAAATGATGTTTGCATTATTGCTCAAAATTATTGCAAGGAATAAAAGAGATAATCTGAATAAAGATACCAACACAATACCTTGCATTTAGTAATTTGTCCTCAATTAATGTGTGCTTCCTCTCCTTTTTATGGTCCCACAGTGATTTCCTCGGAACATTGTTGCTTACTTGTGCATTTATAATTCAACACCCATTGACTTCCAAAAAGCATTAGGCCTATTAGGTAGTAGCAAATAAATATTTGTGAATTAATGGATTGGGCAAATGAATGAAATTTGCCCTCTTAACAATCTTTCTCATATGGGAACAAGTGAAGATTTCCAGCAAAAAGCGGAAACTCAGAGTCTTTTAGATGAAGCCTGGGAAAATTACGGAAGACTCATCCAAGTACTGAGACTGGTCTTTTGGGGCCAGGAACCCTGCTCCTGCCTCAAGCTACCTGTAATGAAAAGTCCTATGTCTGCCACCTGTCTCAGAGATCTGTCTTGAGGATTAATGAGATAATGTCTGAAGAGCCTTGCGAATTCCTTAGAAGGAAATTACAGATTAAAGTCTCATTCCACAGAATTTGGCTACTGAGAAGTCTGAATAACAAAGCTGTGATTGGGTTGTGGCTTTAAAAAATTATTTTGTTAAGGGACACCTGACTGGCTCAGTCAGTAGAGAACATGACTTTTGATCTTTGAGCTGTGGGTTCGAGCCCCACGTTGCATGTAGAGATCACTAAAAAAAGTAAAATCTTAACAAAATGTTATTTTGTTGATATTCTTTACAGCTGCTTTTAGAAACTGAATTAGCCTAAGGGACACATTCTTTCTCAGGTCATCACACTTTTAACAGTTACTCTAGAACAGTCTCAAAGACCCTTAAGGATTATCTGTTATCACCTTGGGCTTTGTTAAAAATACAATTTCCTGGCCTTCAACTTCAGAACTACAAATTTGCAAGACTCCAGGAAGCACCATTTATATGCAATACAATGTGAATGGTGCCCCCTGGTGTTGTTCAATGTGGTAGCAGTGGCTTACCTGAGACTGACTGAATGGGAATTTTTACATTTTTAACAAGCATTTCAGGCACATTAGCATTGAGAGCCACTGTCAACATTCAAAGAAGTGTGATTGTTGTTTCCTTTATAGGTTGGAGGCATGGGAGGTTCCTGCAGGAGAAGGGAACAGCTGAGTGATAATGAGCTCTTCACACTTTCACCCTATCTCTGAGTAATAATAAACAAATTAGGAAAATAATAGCTAACATTTATTAAGTAAATTTATTGATGTCAGGCAAGGATAAGTCACTTTATGGACATTATCTCATTTCATCCTTACAATAACATCTGGAGGTAAGTGTTCTTATTATCTTCATATTATAAATAAGTAAGATGAAGTCCAGACAACTTAGTTCTGGTATATAATAAGTTTTTGAGAAATGTTAACTATTTTTTTTCCCGGAGATTTTAATTTTAAGTAAACTTTATACTCAAAGTGGAGCTCATATTTACAACTCCAGGACTGAGCGTTGCATGCTGTAATGACTAAGCCAGCTGGGCGCCCCAAGAAATGTTAACTATTGTTATAAGTGTATCTGTGAAAATACTTCTTAAAATGTAAACCTCCTCCCTTAACATCCAGATAAAAGAAGCAGCATTGATAATAAATTCTGATGGAAAATGGGCAGTAGGCTAGACATGGGTGGGCAGGATCTGAGGGTGACAGGTACCTATGGAAAGGAGAGTAGTGAGGTGAGGAGGAGTTGAATAAAAACTTGTTTTAGCCAGTCAACCTTTCTTTTTTCTTGGGAGTAGAAGAGGAAACTTCATTCTTCTCTCCATCCAAAACTCAGTAGGTTTATAGCATTTGTCTATATAGGATAGGTAGTAAGTTGTGGGTTAGCCTATTATTGTACTTCTTTCAGAAAATCTTTTCTAGTAAACTCACAAGTGAACTTTTGGAACATGGTCTATTTGTAAATATGAACTATGATGGGGCATATCTTATAAGAGCCCTTTGCAGTGTGCACGGTTAACCAGAGGCTGTAAACACTGGTAAATAATATTTGGAGAATTAGAGTTTCATTTACAATTCCATTATGGCAGACATCACCAGCAGTCTATTGAACTATTATCCTCTTCTTCCTGGATCCAAGCGTGATGTATTTTTGGGTTTCTCTTGCAATTAGATGTGGCTATGTGACGTGGAATTCTTCCCCCAGATACAACATGGTCTACTCTCTCACCTCTTCAGGGGACGTCCTTAAATATTACCTTCTCATTTAGGCCTTTGCTAGCTAGACTATTTAAAATTGCACCGCTCCTTTAACAACCCAGCACTCCCAATTTCCCCTGCCTTATTTTTTTCCATAACACTTATTATTTGATCTACCATGAACATTAAAATTTTTTTCTTCATTGTCTGTCTTCTCACATTAGAATGTAAGCTTCATGAAGATAAGAATTTTGCCTGTTTTGGTAACTACTGGCAAATAGTAGTCACTCAATATTTTTTTAGTATTATAGAATGAATATGTACATGGACATACAAACATAGTCTAAAGATGTACATATTACATGTATAGATTACAAATGAATAGTATAAATAGTATGTGCTCCACTGGGCAAGTGTAATTCCCCTCTCTCTCACCAAGTATTAGCTCATTCCCAAGATGATTCTCAGAACTTAAAAAAAAAGTCCTAATTTTATTGTATAGCTCTTTATTTTTATAACCATTTTGACAAAAATACTTTTGTTTGTATTAAAAATATTATCATATTATGAAATGGTACGTATGCATTGTTGATAATTTGGGAAGCATGGAATGTTACAAAAAAGAAAATACATATGATCCATAACTTCAGGATTCAGATACAACTTCCCTTAAGATTTTAACATAGTTCCTTCTAGTCTTTTTTCTAGGCATGCGTTTATTTTTTTATTTTTATTTTTTTACCTTTCTTTTTTTTTTTTTTTTTTTTAGATTTTATTTATTTATTTGACAGACAGAGATCACAAGTAGGCAGAGAGAGGCGGGGTAAGCAGGCTCCCCGCCAAGCATAGAGCCCAATGCAGGACTCGATCCCAGGACCCTGGGATTATGACCTGAGCTGAAGGCAGAGGCTTTAACCCACTGAGCCACCCAGGCACCCCTACCTTTCTTTTTTTTTTTTTTAATCAATCATTTTTATTAACATATAATGTACTATTTACCCTAGGGGTACAGGTTTGTGAATCATCAGGCTTACACACTTCACAGCACTCACCATACCTTCCCCAGTGTCCATAACCCAACGACCTCTCCACACCTCTCTTCCCCCTGAAACCCTCAGTCTCTTTTGTGAGATTAAGGGTCTCCTATGGTTTATCTCCCTCCTGATCCCATCTTGTTTCATTATTTTTTTCCTTCCCTGTTCCTCAAACCCCCCACTCTACCTCTCAAATTCCTCATATTAGAGAGATCATATGATAATTGACTTTCTCTAACTGACTTATTTTGCTCAGCATAATACCCTCTAGTTCCATCCATGTCATTGCAAATGGCGAGATTTCATTTCTTTCCATGGCTGCATAGTATTCCATTGTATATATATATACTACATCTTCTTTGTCCATTCATCTGTTGATGGACATCTAGGTTCTTTCCATAGTTTGACTATTGTGGACATTGCTGCTATAAACATTCAGGTGCATGTGCCCCTTCAGATCACATTTGTATCTTTAGGGTAGATACCCAGTAGTGCTATTGGTGGGTTGTAGGGTAGCTCTATTTTCAACATTTTGAGGAACCTCCATGCTGTTTTCCAGAGTGGCTGCACCCGTTGCGTTCCCACCAACAGTGTAGGAGGGTTCCTCTTTCTCTCCATCCTCTCCAACATCAGTCGTTTCCTGACTTGTTAATTTTAGCCATTCTCACTGGTGTGAGGTGGTATCTCATTGTGGTTTTGGTTTGTATTTCCCTGATGCCGAGTGATATGGAGCACTTTTTCATGTGTCTATTTGCCATCTGGATGTCTTCTCTGCAGAAATGTCTGTTCATGTCTTCTGCCCATTTTTTGATTGGATTATTTGTTCTTTGGGCATTGAGTTGGGTAAGTTCTTTATAGATTTTGGATACTAGCCCTTTATCTGGTATGTCGTTTGTGAATATCTTCTCGCATTCTGACAGTTGTCTTTTGGTTTTGTTGACTGTTTCCTTTGCTGTGCAAAACCTTTTTTTTTTTTTTTTAAATTTTATTTATTTACTTGACAGACAGAGATCACAAGTAGGCAAAGAGGCAGGCAGAGAGAGAGGGGGAAGCAGGCTCCCCACTGAGCAGAGAGCCTGATGTGGGGCTCGATCTCAGGACCCTGAGATCATGACCTGAGCTGAAGGCAGAGGCTTTAACCCACTGAGCCACCCAGGTGCCCCTAGTCCTTTCTCTTTTTTTTTTTTTTGATAAGTCTGGTCAGGGGTTTATCAATCTTATTAATTCTTTCAGAGAACCAGCTCCTAGTTTCGTTGATTTGTTCTACTGTCCTTTTGGTTTCTGTTTCATTGATTTCTGCTCTGATCTTATTATTTCTCTTCTCTTGCTGGGTTTAGGCTTTCTTTGCTGTTCTTTCTCTAGCTCTTTTAGGTGTAGGGTTAGGTTGTGTACTTGATACTTTTCTTGTTTCTTGAGAAGGGCTTGTATCACTATACACTTTCCTCTCAGGACCACCTTTGCTATGTTCCACAGATTTTGAACAGTTGTGTTTTCATTTTCTTTTGTTTCCATAAATTTTTTCAATTCTTCTTTCATTTCCTGGTTGACCCATTCATTCTTTAATAGGATGCTCTTTAGCCTCCATGTATTTGAGTTCTTTCCAACTTTTCTTTGTGATTGAGTTCTAGCTTCAGAGCATTGTGGTCTGAAAATATGCAGGGAATGATCCCAATCTTTTGGTACCAGTTGAGACCAGATTTGTGGCCCAGGATGTGATCTGTTCTGGAGAATGTTCCATGTGCAGTAGAGAAGAATGTGTATTCTGTTGCTTTGGAATGAAATGTTCTGTATATATCTGTGATGTCCATCTGGTCCAGTGTGTCATTTAAGGCCTTTATTTCCTTGTTGATCTTTTGCTTGGATGATCTGTCCATTTCAGTGAGTGGGGTGTTAAAGTCCCCTACTATTATTGTATTATTGTCAATGTGTTTCTTTGATTTTGTTATTAATTGGTTTATATAGGTGGCTGCTCCCATGTTAGGGGCAGAGATTTTTAAAATTGTTAGATCTTCTTGGCAGACAGACCCTTTAAATATGATATAGTGTCAGGTGATGGGTATTATAGAGGGCACAGCTTGCATGGAGCACTGGGTGTGGTGAAAAAATAATGAATACTGTTTTTCTGAAAATAAATAAATTGGAAAAAAAAAGAATTAAAAAAATATGATATAGTGTCCTTCCTCATCTCTTATTATAGTCTTTGGCTTAAAATCTAATTTTTCTGATATAAGGATTGCCACCCCAGCTTACTTTTGATGTCCATTAGAATGGTAAATTATTTTCCACCCCATCACTTTACATCTGGAGGTGACTTTGGGTCTAAAATGAGTCTCTTGTAGATGCATATTGATGGGTTTTGGTTTTTTATCCATTCTGATACCCTGTGTCTTTTGATTGGGGCATTTAACCCATTTACATTCAGGGTAACAATAGAAAGATATGAATTTAGTGCCATTGTATTGCCTGTAAGGTGACTGTTACTGTTTATTGTCTCTGTTCCTTTCTGGTCTACTATTTTTAGGCTCTCTCTTTGCTTAGAGGACCGCTTTCAGTATTTCCTGTAGGGCTGGTTTGGCGTTTGCAGATTCTTTTAATTTTTGTTTGTCCTGGAAGCTTTTTATCTCTCCTTCTATTTTCAATGATGGCCTAGCTGGGTATAGTATTCTTGGCTGCATATTTTTCTCATTTAGTGCTCTGAATATATCATGCCAGTTCTTTCTAACCTGCCAGATCTCTGTGGATAAGCCTGCTGCCAATCTAATATTTCTATGATTGTATGTTACAGACTTCTTGTTCTGAGCTGCTTTCTTGTGGTCTTTGTCACTTAGACTTGTAAGTTTTAGTATTAGATGACAGGGTGTAGACCTATTTTTATTGATTTTGAGGGGTGTTCTCTGTGCCTCCTTTATTTTGATGCTTGTTCCCTTTGCCATATTAGGGAAATTCTCTACTATAATTTGCACCAATATACCTTCTCACCCTCTCTCTCTTTCTTCTTCTTCTGGAATCCCAATTATTCTAATATTGTTTCATCTTATGGTATCACTTATCTCTTGAATTCTTCCCTTGTGGTCCAGTAGTTGTTTGTCTCTCTTTTGCTCAGCTTCTTTATTCTCTATCATTTGGTCTTCTATATCACTAAATCTTCTCTTCTGCCTCATTTATCCCAGCCATAACAGCCTCCATTTTTTATTGCACCTCATTAATAGCTTTTTCTGATTTCAACTTGGTTAGATTTTAGTTCTTTTATTTCTCCAGAAAGGGTTTCTTCAGAAGGAGAAGGGTTTCTCTAATATCTTCCATGTCTTTTTCGATTCCAGCTAGCACCTTGAGAATTGTTCTGAACTCTAGTTCTGACATATAACCAATGTCAGTCCCTAGCCATTGGTACAAGCTCGTGTTCTTTTTTTTTTTTTGTGGTGATTTTTTCTGCCTTGTCGTTTTATCCAGATAAGAATATATGAACAAGAGAATAAAATACTAAACAGGTGGCAAAGACCCCAGAAAAATGTATGCTAACTGAATCAGAAGAGATCCAAACCTGGGGGGAGAATAAAAGGGGGGAAAAAAAGAAATAAAAATTAAAAAAATAAGAAATTATGTATATATTAGATTGGTGAATAGAACAGAACCAACCACTTGATTTTGGGTGTATTTTGGTCTCTTAGAAGAAACTATCTCCCAAAACTTTAAAGAAAGAAAAACATACTTGCACAAAAATAAGGGTTAACCCACAATGAAGGGATAAAATATGACTGTAAAGATGAAAATTAAGAAAAAATTCTAAAAAAGGAATTAATAAGATAAGTTGGTTGGAAAAAGGGAAAAAAAAAAGGAGGGAATGTTCTCATGCTGGAGACTAGAACAAAGTCATGTGCTAGATTAGGGTATATTTTGATCTATTAGAAGAAATTGTATCCCAAAATTTTTTAGAAAAAAACCTATATGTATACGAAAAATAAGGTTAAATTCAATGGAGGGATAAAATATGACTGTAACAATGAAGGTTTAAAAAGTTTTTTTTTTTTTTTAGAAAAGTATTGTTAAGGTAAACTAGTTAAAAAACATTAAAAGAGGAAAGAGGAAAAGTTAAAAAATAGAATAAGAAAATAAAATAAAATAAAATAAACTTTGTAAGAGTGAGAGATCATGGGGAAAAAGCCATGAGTTCTATGTGTTGCTTTCCCGTAGCTCTGGAGTTCCCCTTTTCTCATTGATTCCTGAGCTTGGTCTTGGCTGAATGTTCTTGCTAATCTAATGTGGGAGGGGCCTGTTGCAGTGGTTCTCAAATGTCTTTGCCTGAGGCACAATTGCACTAACCTTGCCAGGGACCGGGCTAAGTAATCTGCTCAAGTTTGCTCTCTGGAGCTTTTGTTCCCTGAACGCTTTCCGTACCAACTTTGAGGACAGGAATGAAAATGGTAGCCTCCCAATCCTGGCCCAGAGGAGCTGAGAGCTTGGGTCCCCACTCCTCAGTTGCCTTTAGAGATAAGCAGTCAATCACTCCTGTCTCCCTGGTCTCTGGCTGCACTCCAAGTTCACCTGGTCTCTGACCAAGCATTTTCATCTCTGGTGCTAGGCCCCATTTGGAGTCTCCAATCCTAGCAGATTTCTGGAGGAGGAAGGTGAGTCTCCCCAGATCTGCCACTTATGTTGTCCCTGCTTGAAGAGCTGTGGGCTGACTGTGCCTTGGATCACGGTTTAATGTAACCCAGATGTGAAAGCTCACTCTTCGGCTCTGTCTCTGTAGTTGGTTTCCCCACTCTGATACCTGGCAGCTCTGCCACACTCAGACACCCCCGATCTTTTGGTGGCCCTGTGTGACCTGAGACCACACTGTCCCCGCAAGGAAGCCACTCCTGCTTAGCCTCTGGAGTGATGTCCCTCAGTGGAGCAGACTTTTAGAAGTTCTGATTTTGTGGTCCACTGCTCTGCCACTTGCTGGGAGCCAGCCCTTCCCGCCGTGGTCTATCTTTCCGTCACTTTGGATTCACTTTCTGACACATCCTACCTTTCAGAAACTGGTTGATTTTCTGTTCCTGAATTGCTGCTCTTCTTCTCTTCTATCTCCTGTAGAGTTTGTAGGTGTTCAGAATGGTTTGGTACCTATCTAGCTGAACTCCTGGGATATGATGTTATTTCAGTCTGCTACTCCTCCACCATCTTGCCTCTCAGTCCTAGGCATATATTTACTTTATACAAAAAAATAATTATACTGTATTTATTTTGTATCTTGCTTTCTAAAAAGATTATTTTTCTTAATATTTGCATCATATTCTATTACATGAAAGTCTCATAATTTATTATACCATTTAAAAATTTTTTTGATAATTTGGGTTTCTAACAGTTTGTAGTATGAAAAATGCTGTGATGAAGATCTTTATAAATAAGTACTTCCTGAATCTGAGTATTTCCTTAAGGTAAATTTCTAAAATGGGAATTATTGGCTAATAAATCTGAAGTTTTTGTTTGGTTTTGCTTTTTACTATGAAAAATTTCAAAGCAAAAAGGTAGAGAGAATGGTATAACAAACTGATATTTTTAATCACCTAGGTTATATGGTTAACATTTGCAATATTTGCTTCATCTATTTTTTAAAAATAATTTTTTAAAAATATTTTATTTATTTATTTGACAGAGAGAGATCACAAGTAGGCAGAGAGGCAGGCAGAGAGAGAGAGAGAGAGAGAGGAGGAAGCAGGCTCCCTGCCGAGCAGAGACCCTGGGATCATGACCTGAGTTGAAGGCAGAGGCTTAACGCACTAAGCCACCCAGGCGCCCCTAAAAATAATTTTTTAAAGTCTCTAATGGATAAGGGTTGTTTAAAAATCATAACCATATTACAGTGTTCACATAATAAAACAAATAATAGCTCCTTGTTATCATGTTTGGCCCCTTTTTAGTAAAGATTTTATTTTTAAGTGATCTGTGCACCCAGTGTGGGACTAAAACTCACAATCCTGAGATCAAGAGTCTCACACTCAACTGACTGAGCCAGCCAGGTGCCCCCTGTTTGTTATATTTAAGTCTCTTTTAACTTTTAATATTTTCACTTTCTCTCTTTTTTTTCCCTTTTTGCCATTTATTTGTTGAAAAAATGGAGAATTGGTCATATAGACTTTCCCACACTCTAGTTTTATCTGATTGCATTCTCATGGAGTTATTTAATACATTCTTTTAGCCATTGTATTTTCTATAATTTTAGAGCAGTGGTTCTCAGACTTAAGCATGCATCATAATCACCTGGAGGCCTTATTAAAACATTGCTGGGTCCATTCCCAGAATTTCTCAATTAGTAAATCTGGGTGCACATGAGAATTGGCATTTCTATCATATTTCTAGATGCTGCTGCTGTTGCTGCTGGTCCAGAGAACACATTTTGAGAATCAGTGCTTTAGAGAGATTAGATCCCTTTAAAAAAAAAAAATTACTGGATTCAAAACTTAAAAAAAAAAAAAAATATATATATATATATATATATATACACACACACACATACACATATATATGTGTATATATATATATATAAATGTGTGTGTGTACAATAGGGTGACTATACTTAGTAATGCTTTTAGAGAGAGAGATTGTGTGCATGTGTGTGAGTAGGGGTTGGGGGGAGGAGGGACAGAGGAAAAGGGAGAGAATTTTTTTCTTTAATATTTTATTTATCTATTTATTTGACAGAGAGAGAGAGACAGTGAGAGAGGGAACACAAGCAGGGGGAGTAGGAGAGGGAGAAGCAAGCTTTCCCCAATGTGGGGTTTGATCCTAGAACCCTGGGATCATGACCTGAGCGGAAGGCATACACTCAATGACTGGGCCACCCACGTGCCCCAAGGGAGAGAATCTTAAGCAGGCTCAACCCCTAGTGCAGAGCCCCACATGGGACTCCATCTCACAACCCTCAGATCATGGTCTGAACTGAAATCAAGAGTTGGGACACTTGACCAACAGGCATCCAGGTGCTCCATTATTTTATTGTATATTTGATAATTGCTTAGAGAGTATATCTTAAAATTTTTATTTCAATAAAAAAATGTAGTTATGTCTAGTGATGGATGTTAACTAGACTGTGGTAATCATTTCAGAATATATATAAATATCAAATCATTATATTATACACCTGAAACAAATATAATGTTATATGTCAATATATCTCAAAAATATACATAATAAGAACATTTTCTTAAGGAAATATGTATTGGTTTTGCTATTAGGATTGTTTAGTTTTATAAAAAAATTAAAAGATCTTGGAACTTTAAAAAGGCTTTTTGCAAAAAAAAAAAAAAAAAAAAAAAAAAAGGCTTTTTGCTTTCCAGAAAGGCAGTAATGTAAACTGTGTATAAGTTTGTTCATTTTACTACATCCTGTCCCAAAATGAGTATCAACAATGAAACAAATCTTGAGTCATTTGATGGATGAGGAAAAAAAAGTTTTCTTACTGTATTTTAATTCAGAATTACTGGGTTTCTGGTGAGGTTTAAACTTAAAATACTTTATTAGCCAATTCTCAGCTTTGGTTCTATGAATTGTTTATCTCTTTTAATCACTTTTCTATTAATTCTTTAGTATTTTTTTTTAAAAAAATCAGTATCAGGGCGCCTGGGCGGCTCAGTGGGTTAAACCTCTGCCTTCAGCTCAGGTCATGATCTCAGGGTCGTGGGATTGAGTCCCCATTGGGCTCTCTGCTCAGCAGGAGCCTGCTTCCCCCCCTCTCTCTGCCTGCCTCTCTGTCTACTTGTGATCTCTCTCTCTGTCAAATAAACAAATAAATAAATAAAATCTTTTAAAAAATCAGTATCTGTGGGCTCATTAATATTAAACATAGCTCTTCTTTCTCATATTTGTAACAGATTTTTTTCCATTTTATTGATTTATTTTTCTCCAGATTATTAAGTTTTTCCTTTTGAAATTTAGGTTTATTTGTTATCAAATCTTTGGACTTCTTTCTTTCATTATTTTGAAGAATCCTTCCCAATCTATCTTTGCTTACACTTTTTTCTAGTTTTTACCTATTTGTTTGTTTGTTTGTTTATTGTTACAGCAAACTGTGGTATCCAAATGGAATTTATGTGTGTGTTCCAGGAGAATTCTTCTTTTGGGTGATTAACTTGTGGAATACAGTAGAATTTGGGGAGGAGCCCTTCAATGCCTAAATTTACTGTTGGAGAGACAGGAAAATATACATCAGATAACTTATCTGTGAACCATAGAAACATTTGAAAAAGTTACACAGACAATACACTGAAGAATCATTTGTCACTAGTAATTTCAGGCAGTCAAAAAGAGCTGGGAGAGTCTATGAATCATGACGTAAGAACTGTGAAGGGCAGACATGTGAATCTAGTCAGTGGCTATTATTGAACAAGCTGCTCAAATGAGATACAAATTTTATGCCAAGAAGGGCATGTCTGCAGAACAAATCATTCTGGTTTGTGTCCGGGCTTCTGTAATATAGGAAACTTTTTCATCGATCTTTGTGCTCTCAGTTTTTGCATCCTTTTCATTCTGTCTTTTAGCCTTAATTCTTGGTTGTACTAAATCATAGTATCTATAGGTGTGAAAAATATGGCTTCTGCAATTTATGTGAACTGCTGGGGATATAAAACAAAGCTGTAACATGACACCAGTTGAAATAAAAATCTGCTATTATTGGGGTTCAGTGATTTGAAAGCTTGCATGGATGTTAAACATCTGAAGTCTTGGGAAACCAAGTTGACTCAGTCCATAGAACATGAGACTCTTGATGATGGAGGTTATGAGTTCAAGCCCCACACTGGGGGTAGAGTTTATTTTAAAAAAACCTTTGAGGTCTTGATTTCAAATTGACAAATAAAAATGCAACTTTATTTAATAAAACTGCTTTAGCCATCATGTAGCCTCCAGGAAAAATGTTGGAAGATCTCTTTCCCAAGGTCTTTGCACTTAGGTAAAAAGCATTTGTACTTTTGTGTATTCTTAGTATTACTTAGCTACCCTTCTCTTACCAATATCCCAATTCCCAAATAAATATTGAGTCAGTTAAAGGAGAGAACTAATAATATAATTCATTGCACAATTATTGTGATGCAATTTCTAAATATGTTTTACTTTATTTATTACTAATTTCTGTAATATAATTATTATTCCCATTTTACTGAGGAGATAGAGGTTTAGAGAAACTTAGCAGCTTATTCAAAGTCTTATGGCCATTTAAATGGATAACTGGAATTTTAAATGGGTTCTGTATGCCTGAGATCCAAAGCATATGCCTTCTCTTCCAGCACATTCCACATTTGAACTTTTCTCCATCGGCGAACATAAAAATTCAGATATTTATGAAACCAGGCAGAGAAGGTAGAGCACGCCAGTCAGGGACTAACATGAACAAGAAAGTTCATGATTTGGTCAAAGAGGGAAACTGCCAATCAATTTTCACCAGTTGTTGTTATGTTATAATGTAGGCTTAATGTTTCTGGAACTTCTGACTTTTTAAAAGAAGCCAGAAGCAGCATTTTTAAAAATCATTTAAAAAAAAGATTTATTTATTTACTTCAGAGAAAGAGAGAGAGGGAGAGCATCAGCCAGGAAGAGTAATGGGAGAGGGAGAGAGCCAGGAGGGGTAGCTGGGGTGAGAGAGAGGGTCTCAAGCATACTCCATGTGGAGCACAGGGCCTCCAGGACAAGGGGTTCGATCTCATGACCCTGAGATCACGACCTGAGCCCAAACCAAGTGTTGGCTACTTAAGCAACTTTGCCACTCAGGTACCCCTAGAAGCAGCACTTTGATTTGAAACCTGTCAATGTTTAGATATTTTAAATTAATTAAAAATTATTTTAATTGTGTACACAAAATGTATCTGTTGACCATATTTAATCCTTGACTTATACTTTGCTTTAACTAAGTAGTTTCAAGTGTGACAAGGAATTAATTAGAATAGCATTGTCCTTTAGAAATATAATACTATCTGCATATATAAATTTAAGTTTTCTGATAGCCACATTTAAAAAGTAAAAAAAGGTGAAATTAATTTTAATAATATTTATACTAATGTACCCCAAGTCTTATTATTTTAATATATAATGAATATAAAAATTATTAATAAGATATCTTACTTATGGCACATTTCAGTTTGGTCTAGCCATATTTCCAGTGCTCTATGGCCACATGTGACTAGGAGCTACCATATTGAGCAGTGTATAAGTATGTACAAATATCTCCCAGGTAAGACTTTTTTATTTAGGAATTTCTTCTCTACCAAGAAACAATGCCCAACCCTAGCTGTTTTAGAGTTTGTCAAAAGCCATTGTTTTTCTTCATCAAATGAAGGGGAATTTCCCATCTTTCAGCTATGACAGACTCGATTTGTTAAGATAAATTGGTGAGCAAATTTACTTTAATATCTTAGGGATTTTGCATTGAGTAATTTATTAACAAACATGAAATTTGCCCAATAAATGTCAAGTAAACAAGAGAGTAAAGGATACGAGCTTATCAAACTGATAATTAACATTCTGAAGCATAGTATTAAAGTGTTTATAAATTCAATCCAATGAGTAGTTTATTAGAATTATCAATTTGCTGTTGTGATACAGTAATTCCATTTAAGGAGCCTCTGGTTATCAATTTTTTTTTAAGTTTTTATTTATTTATTTGACAGAGAGAGACACAGCAAGAGAGGGAACACAAGCAGGGGGAGAGGCAGACAGAGGGAGAAGGAGGCTACCCACTGAGCAGGGAGCCTTATGTGGGGCTTGATTCCAGGACCCCTGGATCATGACCTGGGCCAAAGGCAGACGCTTAACAAGTGAGCCACCCAGGCACCCCCGGACATCAGATTTATAAGGGTTTAGAATGGAAGGCAGCATGGAAATTAAAAATTATATATATTTTTTATTAACATGTAATGTATTATTTGCTTCAGGGGTATAGGTCTGTGAATCATCAGTCTTACACACTTCACAGCACTCACCATAGTACATACCCTCTCCAATGTCCATCACCCAGCCACCCTATTCTCCTCCCCCTGCCAACCTTCCAGCACCCCTCAATTTGTTTCCTGAGATTAAGAGTCTCTTATGGTTTGTCTCCTTCTCTGGCTTCATTTTGTTGCATAAAAATTATATTCTTAGAGAACCCTGAATGTAGGGTTGGATGTTTCTTTCTTTCTTTTTTAAAAAGATTTTATTTATTTGAGAGAAAGAAAGAGAGCACATGAGTAGGGGGATGAGGAGCAGAGGGAGGGAGACAAGCAGACTCCCTGCTGAGCGGTGAGCCTGATGCAAGGCTGGATCCCTGGACCCTGAGATCATAACCTGAACTGAAAGCAGGCACTTAGCCAACTGAGCTACCCATGCACGTCTAGGGTGGGATTTTTCTAATAGATATGGCATAGAACAGGTACCTTAATCATCTCAGGCTGCCATAACAAAATACATAAATTACATGACTTAAACACTAGAAGTTTATTTTCTCACACTTCTGGAGACTGGGGAGTCCAAGTCAAGGGGCTGGCCAATTTGGTTTCTGATGAGAGCTCTCTTCTTTGCTTGCAAATGGGCCACCTTCTCCCTGTATCCTCACATGGTGGAGAGAGCAAACTCTTCGGTGTCTCTTCTTAGAAGGAATCCTATTGGATTAGGGGCCTACCTTATGACCTCATTTAACCTTAGTTACTTTTATAAAAGCCCTGTCTCTTCATATGGTCACACTGGGGGTTAGGGCTTCAACATATGAATTTTGAGGTCACACAATTCAGTTTATAGCAGCAGGTCTCAGAGGTAGATTAAGAATTTTCCTTTCTTTTGCCATGTGTATTTTGTCCCTTTTCAAATAATATCAGAATTGGGGCACCTGGGTGGCTCTGTCAGTTGAGAGTCTGACTTTGGTTCCATCCTGATCTCGGGGTCCTAGAAGTGAGCAGGGAGCCTGCTTCTCTCTTCTCTCTGCCTCTTCCTCACTTGTGCTCTCTCTCTCCCAAATAAATAAATAAAATCTTAAAAATAAAATAAAATAAATGGAAAACAATTTGTCAGAATCAGACAGTGTCAAAACTAAAAACTTGAACTTAGAAGTCCAAAAGGACTTGGAAATAATCTAATATCCAGGTCTTCAGTTATTTAATTAGTATTAGAAATAAGTCAAACACCTAGGACTCCTGACTTCATTTGTAGTGTTCTTTCTATTATTATGTTGTTCCTTCATTTGTTCTTTCATTTATTCACTCACAAAACAAATAAACTGTATTACTAAAGAAGAAAAGACCCAGACCTAGGCTTCAAGGAAAATACCCCAGGTCTCTTTCATTCTAGTACTAATTTCATAGAGAATATAGTAGACCATATCTATATTAATATTAAAATAATAGCTATTAGCCCTTAAGTACTAAAAGTATATCAGGCTATGCCAAGCACTTTATATACATTATCTATTTTAATCCTTACAACAAGTTTGTGAATATTTATTACGTACTTGTTTTATAGATGAAGGAAAGTAACTTAACCAAGGTCATGGGAAAAGCTTGGAAAGTGGCTGCACCTACTGATTCAGGTCTATGTGACTCCAAAGCCCAGGTTTTTCCAGGTGTAATGGAGATATTTTCTTTGGGATTTGTCAACATATCATCTAAATATTGTTGGCTTTTTGAGATTGAGCTAGTATATATGACAGAGCCAACATATAAAGGTCAAGTTAAATTTGTCTTGCTCTAGAGATGGCAGAAAGAGGCCTGTGCGAGCAACAACCTTGCAAAGGAAGTTTGTTTATTTTGAATAGGAAACTCAAGTTCAGAGTATCAACTTTTTCTTATCCCAGTTAACTATGAGGTGGTAGAACTAGTATTTTAACCCATCATTACTGACTCTACTATTCTGCTACTCTGAGAGGAATTACTGAAGTCATGGCAAGACTGTTTTTCAAACATTTCTGAAGGCGGCTATCTGCAAGCCATTCCTCTTAAAAACTATATGGACTTCTCTCTTAGACAAGCGAGGAACTATGGTAGAGCCCAAGGAGACCCAGAGACAATTAGTTTGCAAATCAAAGAGGCCTTCTGATTGGATGCTTCATCAGAAGACACAGGCAGGGGATGACAACTGGGTTGGAAGCAGATAACTTACACCAAGTCAGCCAGCTGGAGTAGAAATATGAGACTTGCCTAGAGAGATTTCCTGAGACAGCAAGTCCCCTTTCATAGGTACTTTGTGACTTTCACAGTGAATGCGGAGGGAGTAGTTAAGGCTTTTGAGCCAGATTGGCCACCTGTCTGTCCTTATCACCATTTTATTTGGTTAACACTTAGCTCCTCAGGGGGCCTGTGGTGAAGACCTCACTTGCCATATCCCTGGTAAAGTTCTGCTTGACTCTTCATACTGTCCGTTTTTCCTGGTGTTTAATCTGATTGGGATCTAAATCAGCTATTTTTTAGGTGGTTGATAATGTTGCTGCTTGATAATGCTGGTATGCAGCGTTATCAAGGGAGCAGCTTTTCCATTGATCACTGTAACTTGTAGGTATTTGTGAAAATTCCAGAGCCTATTTATGACATTTGCAGAGAGCTTTATTCATTTCAATGAGCTTTCTGATTATCTATCTACTCTGTGTCAGATCCTGCTTCATGGACTGGAGTTACATTAGGGAACAAAACAGAGGAAGATTCCTTCTGTCATGGAGCTTACTTGGAGTTGGGCAGGGATGGGGAGACAATAATAAGACATATATAGTAAGAAAGTAAATTATTTGGTATGTTAAAAGGTGCTAAGTATATAAAAAAGATAGCGTGCCTGGCTGGCTCGGTCAGAAGAACACATGACTCTTGATCTCGGGGTTGTGAGTTTGAGCCCCATGTTGGGTGTAGAGATTACTTACAAATAAAATCTTTAAAAAAAGAAGTTAACTTAAAAAAATAAGTACATAAAAAAAGAAAAAGTAAAGGAGTGTAAGGGAGGAAATGGGGGGGTTGCAATTTCAAAAAGAGTGGTCATTAGATTTGAAATTAGAAATAACAATTAGGAAAGATATAAGTAGAAAAAAATAGAGCATGGAACAGGGATGGGGAGGTTTCAGACTGAAATCTTTAAATTGAGTGCTCATCAGAACTAGACTTGTTCATGTTAATTTGACTTTCACAGAGCAACTCTATGTCTTTGTTTTCCTTGTTCATATTAGAAAATAGACTCACAGACTTATCTTCTGCTTCTCTTCTTTCCCCTTTTTCTTTCTCCTCCCTCTTTTTATTATTTCTTCTTTCTATCTTCCATTTTCTTGAAACAAAAAAAGTAGAAGCCATGGTGTTTGCCCTCAAGAAACTTATAAACAAGGAGTAAAGACAGCCTCAGGAAAAAAACTTGGGAGCAGTATGTCAGTGGTGATATAAATGAGCTGTGTTCTTTAAAATAACAGATACATGAATGGTCAAAACAAGTGGGATTATTTAGGCAACATTTGGTGGAGGAAGCAGGTTCATTCTGAACTGGGTGGAAGGGACTAATGGTAGAAAGGGGCAAACATCGAAGGAGTTATGTGGGCAAGTACTTAGAGGCAGAATTTGCAAGGTGTGTTCAAGGATTTGTAAAGACATTGTCTTGGATGGATTGGACAGATTTAGTTGGGTGAATGATCTTAGAGGAATAATGAAATGGAGGAGTGTAAATTAAGTCTGAGAGGGCTGGAATTTTTTCAATACTTTACAGAAAGAGCTGAGAAAATAGGACATGGAACTCTCTGAATCTTAGTTAAGCCACTGAACCATGTTGAGTAAAGAAATGACCTCCTCAACCTTACTAAAAATTAGAAAGTACTTACTGTTCCCAGACTTCTGATTTATTATATAGATTAGAATATAGGAAGTATGTGTGTGTGTGTGTGTGTATACAGAGAGAGAAAATATAGTTATATATTTTAATGTAATTCAACATATTTATTTTACATAAAACAATTTTCAAAAAGTACATTTAAAAACCACCTAGATACTGATTTTATTGCATTATAAAAAATCGAGGGGCAAAACTGAAGTATTCAAATAAATTGTGAGGGGTGGAGATGGACTTAAGATCACTGTCCATGGTCACTATCCATGGTGTTCCTTAGTCACTTAAAGGCTCTGGGTACAAAAGTTTTTACCATGAAGCAGTAGTGCACTTCATTTAGCAGAAATAAATCACAGAAAATATATGCTTTTATACAAAAAGTGTTATTATATTATTTTCAATTACTTACAAAAATGTCATTTTGAATTGTACAAAATTCTCTAAATTGATAATTCTCAGAAGGCAGGGCTTAGAACTAAGTATCTGTCTAAAAATTGATTACAAATAATTAGGTTTCCATTTCTCCACAGATAAAAAAATATCTGGATATAGTTTTCTTAATATATATAATAAACCATATTTATAATATATGAAATAATAATATATGAAATATAGTTTATTATTTTATATATGGGTATAGTTTTCTTTGAGGATGTCCAGTTCCATTTTCTTTCCTGCTTATTTAAAATCTCACTCTGTTGCTTGTTGACTTTCTCTCTTTGATAGTGTTCTTCTTAGTTTGATGTTTCTTTTATATTCATCTTTGAAGTTATGGAGAAAATTCAAGATTGATATCTGTTTTTCAAAAGACTGAAACAGAATCTAGAATAGAGTGCTTTTGACCTCTACCTAAATGTCCTTTTTAGCAATGTAGTAATAGAGTTCTTAGTATTTCAACTCCTACTTATATCAGTCTTCATGTTTCTGCCCATTCATTTCATGCAGTTTCTGGGTTGACTTTTCAATGGACAAGCTGAACGGTTTACCACATATCCCATCATTGAGCATTTTTCCAGTGCAGCTTCCCAAGAGGGGAATTCTTTTTTCTTGGCTGCATGATCCAGGTGTATTTCTCTCTAGATACATCTTAAAATGTCTAATTTGTGGGTGTTCTAAATTTTTATTTCTTTCCTGTTTTCAGGACTATTTCTGTTATAGGTGTGTTATTCATTGCCATAGTGCTTGTGACAATGACAGAAAGGTAAAAATGCTCAGTGGATATTTTGAGTTTACTTATCATTTCATTCTGTTACTGCTGATTTCTAGTTCTTCTGGCAAATAATGAGATGGGACAGGAATAATATGGAAAAAAAATCCAAACAAAACTCTGCTTAACCCATTATTTCTGAAGCATATCCAAATAATATTTGATATATGCATACTGAAATTTATGTTAGAGAAGGATATATGACAGTATAGGAGGACATTCTTTATACAGTGTTAGATGAAAAGGGTGGGTAACAAAACAGGAGGTAAAAAATTATGTACCTGCATAGAAAAAAAGATACTAAAATTTCAAAAAAATTGTTTCTAGATGGTGGATATACTACTAATTTCTTTTCTTTCTTTTTTTGGTATGTATTTTCTGCAATTAACATGTGTTATCTTTTTTTTGGTTTTGTTTTGTTTTTTAAGGTTTTATTTATTTATTTGACAGAGGGAGAGAGTTCACAAGTAGGCAGAGAGGCAGGGGGAAGCAGGCTCCCTGCTGAGCAGACAGCCGGATGTGGGGCTCAATCCCAGGACCCTGAGATCATGACCTGAGCCGAAAGCAGTGGCTTAACCCACAGAGCCACCCAGGTGCCCCATGTGTTATCTTTTTAATAAGGAAAAAGTTAATGTTATTTAATGTTATAAACATTTGGGGCACCTTAGTAGGTAAAACATGTGACTCTTGATCTCAGGATCATAAGTTTAAACTCCACAGTGGGATGGAACCTACTTAAAAAAAAGTTATAAATGTAGTGTTATTTATAAAAGGTAACCTTGGTTGATTATGATATAAATTTGATTTTCTAAACAAAAGTACTATAGTTGAAATGCGTACCTTAAAAGCAAACAAACAAAAATCAACTACTACTTAAATCTCTGTTCTACCAGTTACTGACAAGTTTATGATGGTCTGATTTGCATTTGTTCATTATTTATTGAACAAATATTTTATTAAGCACTCACTCTGTATAAAGCTGGTAGAAAGTAATGCTGAGTGGCAGTCTTATTGCTGTCCTTGGGACCTTAATGTCTGGATGCTGGTTATAATCTAGCTATAGTATGAGGGAAAATGAAAAAAGAACAAAAATGATATGGAGGGCAGTCTCTGTTTCTGTACATTTTCACATGTAGAACATGTGAGATGTTATAACCCAAACTTTTAATTAGAAAAATATAGACCCTATAGCTGGTCATAACAATAGTTAACTTTTATAAAGCGCATAATCTAGTGTAGATAATCGCTCTCAGAGTATAGTTGATGGTTCCTTGGGATTCCTGACACTTTTTCAGGAAGTATACAAAGTCAAAACAATTTCATAATAATACTAAGCCATTATTATTATCATTTACTTATTTATTTTCCTGTGTTGGCATTTGCACTACTGATATAAAAGCAGCGATGGGTAAAACTGTTGATGCCTCAACATGAATCAAATTAGTGGCACCAAAGTGTGCCATTATTGTTATGGAAAAACAATGCCAATTTCACTTAAAAATGCCTAGATGAAACAATAAAAAAATCATTAAATTTATTAAATCTAGACCTTTGATATAGATTTACTCAATACTCTATGTGACAAAATGGGAAATACATATAAAGCACTTCTGATACACACCACAGCATGATGGCTGTCTTGTGGAAAAATACTTGTTCAAGGGAATAGCCACCTTTTCTCATGGAACACCATTTTTACTTGAAGCAATAACTGACAGACAAACAAAATTTATTCAGACATGGTATTTGGCAGACATTTTTTCAAAAACAAATGAAGTGAGCTTGTCACTTTAGGAAAAAACAACTGACAGTATTTGTTGTCAATGATAAAATCTGAACTTTCATATGAAAATTAGAATTTTGGAAGATTTGTGTTCAGCACTGTGAACTTGTTAGCTTCCCAAAATCGAAAGACTTTTCCAGCGAGATTATAGTACTATTAATAAATGTGATCTTTTTCTTATTATGTAGCGAAATGTGTCAATGTTTTGAAGATCTGCATAACTCAGTGAACCAATGCTTTGCAAATGACCGGTGCATGATGTTATAAAATCGTATGTGAATAAAAGATCCATTCAGTGTGCAAGATAGACCAGTGTATTTTAATGCAACAGTGTAAGAAAGTTTATTGATATCATTTTAGATTCCATATCTCAACTAAACTAGCTACTACTTGTCATATTGGTAGAGTATCTGAGAAAACTCTCCGCAGGTATTGGAAAAGACTATTAAAATACTACTCTCTTCTTGAACTAGATGAATATGTGTGGCCAAATTTTCTTTATATTCCTAAATCAAAACCAACATAAAGCAATACAGATGTTAAAAAGATTTATATAAATGGAAAATAGCCATCACTCTTCTCGCTACTTTGGGGTGAGAAACAATTTTTTCTGTAGAAATGTATTATTTATGTTAATATGTGATTTATGTAATAGCTAACAAGGTTTATTATTATTTTAAATTTAATAAGTGTTACAAAATTCTCAGTTTTAATTTTGAGTATCATAAATATCTATAGATACAATCCATATAAACAAAAGCTCTTTGGAATTCTCAGATATTTTTGAGAGAATAAAAGGATTCTAAAACTAAAAAGTTTGAGAATTGCTACTCTAGACATCACACAAAGCATTTAACATGCATAATCTTGCTTAATCTTCATAGCCATTCTTAGTATTACATATACTATTATTATTTCCAAGTAATTGGAGTTCCAATTACATATACTATTATTATTTACTCACAACAAGTGAGGAAAATGAGTTTGACGAAGTTTAATGACCTGTCCAAGATCATATAGCTAGTAAAATAGGTACAAACTTAGGAATTAAATGTACCAACTTGTTTTGAGTGGGAGAGGGAGAGGAAGTTTTCAGAGAGAGCAAATTTCAGCTGAGGGGTGAATCTGTAGGAAAAGGGAAGGGTGTTTGAGGCAGAGGGCATAGCATGAATAAAGGTTTTGTGAATGAATGGCCAGGGCAGAAATTCCTAGCCCGTTTTGAGCTGTGGACCCTTTAGGCAGTCTAGTGAAGCCTACTGAATCTTTCTCAGCATAATGTATTTTTTTTTAAGATCTTATTTATTTATTTGACACAGAGAGAGAGAGATCACAAGTAAGCAGAGAGGCAGGCAGAGAGAGAGGGGGAAGCAGGCTCCCTGCTGAGCAGAGAGCCCGATGCTGGGCTTGATCCCAGGACCCTGAGATCATGACCTGAGCAGAAGGCAGAGGCTTAACCCACTGAGCCACCCAGGCACCCCACTCAGCATAATGTTTTTATATGAATGAAACCAAATATGTAAGATTACAAAGAAAGGCAATGTTATATTATAAATGCAATATATATATTGTACGTGCAATACCAAAATATTTTAAAAACCTGAATTTATGACATAGCAATATATATGCTTTTTCACTTTATATATTCTATTTTTAAAAATATTTATTTATTTTAGAGAGAGGAAGAGACAGCACAGTGAAGGAGGGGCAGAGGAAGAGGTAGGGAGAGAGAGAGAGAGAAACAGACTTCCCACTGGGCAGGGAATTCGACCTGGGGTTCAATCTCATGACCCTGAGATCATGACCTAAGCCAAAGAGTGGGACACTTAACTGATCCCCCCAGGCACCCCTATATGCTTTTTTATTAATGAATTAAATAACAAGTGTTAGTGGTGAAAAGTATTAATGAACATAAAGGATATTTCTGCAACAATTATAAAGTGATATGAAAATATCTGTGATTTCTACTGGTGACAAAGGCACAGGTACTGGTACTATTGTGGCTTGTTGTCTACATTTATAATGGAAGGAAATGCTCAATTTCAGTTAGAGGTTAGTGAAAATGAGGATGTAAAGTTTTCCCATCAAAGTTCACATACTCGAGGGTCTTTGGACTCTTAAGTAAAGAGCCCCTTGTTTAGAATAAGTTTCATGTCCCTTCATTTGTTCTTTCAGAAGATTTTATTTATTTATTTATTTATTTATTTATGAGAGAAAGAGTGTGCATGCGTTTTGGGTGCTGGAGCACCAGGAGAGGGCAGGTGGAGAGAGAGAAGCCAAAGCACTGAGGAGGGGGCCAGATGCGGGGCTTGATCCTACGACCCTGAGATCATGACCTGAGCCAAAAATAAAGGGCCAGATGCTCAACTGATGAGCCACCCAGGTCCCCCTCATATCCTTTAATTTATGTTGCAGTCCACTATGGGTTCGGGGGCTAGTCAAAAATGAACAAATAGTAGCAGCCACCGTAATAGCAATAACAGTAATAGCAGCAGTGGAAGCCACAGTAGTGGTAGTAAAAGGAGTAATAACAATAGCAGCAGCAGCAATAGCTACTGAGCACTTAACTACATGCAAAAAGCTCTTCTAAGTGCTTTACATATAAAGACCAGAAGTCCAGCAGCTCTTAGGAGGGAAGGAAGCAGGATAATCCACACACTAGGGGAATAAAGAACTAAAACATTAGTCATATTTTTTATGTTTTAGGCTTTTCTTAACTTTCTGGAAAAGGAAATAGAGAAGTCTGGCTCTGAGTTCAAAGATGATTAGAATCAGCTCTAAAATTCTATAATTATTTTAAAGCCAGAGGTGTTGAAATTTTGACTTACAGCTTTGTAACTCATGTGAATATGTATTTTTTAATAGTATTCATAAGAATATAGGATATTGTATAACATAGCTAAATTAATCCACAGCGTGCATGAAATATGTATAAAATTATAAATTTGGGGGGAAGTTATTAACCTAGCTAAAGAGAATTTTACAGTATTTTTGTACTTCGAGAATTCCAACTTTTTATTATGTACTTTTTAATTCTAGCTCAAACTAATCCTTCACAGAGGGCTTTCTCAGTCCCAGCAGTGTAGCTTGAAATATTCTGAACCCTCTTATGTAGATTTTTCTTTACACAACTGCATTATAAGTCCCTTGAGGACACAAGATAGATCTAACATGTATTTTATATTCCTCACAGCACCTGGAAGCGTGAGCACTTTGGTGGGTAAGTTACTCATAGGAAACTAAAGAAGTCCATTTTGCATCAAGCCTCCGTGTTCAATGTTATTCGAAGTATCCAGACAATGCTGTTCCTCTTACATTATCAATGCCATGAGATCTGCTGCTTTTGTGTCTGTTTACATGGTAACCTGGAACTATTTCTGCTGTCACATATTGAAAATTGTTTAAGAGACATGTTTCTTCTCCAATTGAGGCTACAAGCAGAAATGATTCAAGAGTACATAACTGCGGGGGCACCTGGGTGGCTCAGTGGGTTAAAGCCTCTGCCTTTGGCTCAGGTCATGATCCCAGGGTCCTGAGATCGAGCCCCGCATCAGGCTCTCTGCTCAGCGGGGAGCGTGCTTCCCCCACCCGCCTCTGCCTGCCTCTCTGCCTACTTGTGATCTGTCAAATAAATAAATAAAATCTTAAAAAAAAAAACAACAAAAAAAACTAACGCAGTGAGACCAAGTCTGAACAGCATTTGGTTTCCTTGGTATGTAGATTCTTTTGCAACTTAAAGTCCTTTGTTCAACCAGTAAACATATATTGAATGTCTCCTATGGGCTAGAATAGATCAGGTCAGGTACAGGGAGAAGCCAAAGCAAAGTTAGTGAACCAGAGAGAAGGTATGGTGGGGAGGAGCTTTATCAGTTGTTTGTTTTGCTGAATTTTAGTGTGCACTGAAGGAACACTAGGCAAAGAACTGGACAGGTAGGAAAGGAACAGAGAGGATTGAGGTTGTCAGAAATAAAGAGAAGACACCTCTATCCCCCACCCCTGCCTGGAGGCAGTTAGGTCTTGACTTGGTGTTTTATGACAGTATGTGGGGATAAGGGCAAAGAAGGAACAGAGGAATTGCCATCCTTGGAAATTCTGCCTAATGGCCTGGTATCAGAGCATTTATCCAATTCACTATGGGCTCTGAAAGAGATTTAGTATAAAGGGCACAAGAAATTTGTTATCTTCTGATTCAATAATCTATAAAATAAAGTCAGAGTGGATGTTCGTATATTTCTGCTTGACACAGAGACAGCTCCTATATGAAATAAACTTGATGAAAGAGAAGATTTTTTAAAACCATATTTTACTTTTATTATCTAAGTAATAACAGGAAGCATTTATTGAGCATCTACTATGTGCCACCCTTAATGTTAAGGGTTTTAAAATATTATTATTTTACTCTTATTACTTATTATGATTGTTGACAACCACTAACATTTATTGGATACTTTCTATGTGCCAGGCACTGTTCTAAGAGTTTTACCTGTATCACTCATCTAACAACCCTATGAGGTCATTGCTATTATTTTCCTAATAGTCGAAACTAAGGGAAAGAAAAGTTACTAACTTGCCCAAGGTCATACAGCTGGTAAGGATCAGAGCTGAGATTTGACATCATAGATGCTCCTGTACTTATTAAATGAGGTAATATATGTAATGTGCAGATTGTCTGTTGCATAGTACATGCCCCAAATTTTTGTCTTCCCCACCTTCCTTCCTGACCTGCTATTAAAAAAGACTTTTTAGGGTGCCTAGGTGGCTCAGTGGGTTAAGCCTAAGGGTTAAAGCCTCTGCCTTTGGCTCAGGTCATGATCCCAGGGTCCTGGGATCAAGCCCCACATCGGGCTCTCTGCTCAGCAGGGAGCCTGCTTCCCTCTCTCTCTCTGCCTGCCTCTCTGTCTACTTGTGATCTCTCTCTATAAAATAAATAAATAAAATCTTTATTTAAAAAAAAAAGACTTTTAAAATTACATGGAGAACCCACACAAATATTCACCTTGCTTTTGTTTTTTTTTAGACTTTTTGGTAAAGCTACTTGTAAGTCATGAAACATAACAAAAGAAGAAAATTTCCTTTCTGAAAAGAATGAATACTTAATTTACTTATCTAAAACTGTTTAGTGGCTTACCAAGTGCAGCTTGAAAACATTTGTAAGGTCCTAGAAGACAAGGGAAGGAGGGAGAGGAACAAACATTGATTGAAAACTTCTTGGTTCCCAAACACTGTGCTAGAAACTTTTTGTATGGTTGCTCTGTTATTCCTCACCATAACTCCCATAAGGTATTGATGAACATCCCTATTTTGTGGATAGGACATCCGAGGCTAAAAGAATCTAGGCAGCTTCCTGGAGCCCAGAACCATCTCTGGTCTCTGGTCTCCAGGGCTGCTGCCTTCCTCCTAGACACACGAACCATGTCTTTGGAATTTTTGATCCTAGGAAGTTTCTAGTTTGGGAGTTCAAATAAGAAAAAGGTAATGCTAAATAATTTACTAAGTCTGGATTTTACTGGCAAATACCACTCTTTTATTCCAAACAATTTCCTGAACAACACAGCTATTTCTTCACTAGTCCTTGGTGCTAAGTTAAGCAGCATTTACTGTAATGCTAATCCTTATGTTACAAATCTCTTAATCAATTTGGTCATAATTAGGTTGAGCTTACAAATGGTCATCTCAGAATAACGATTGTCTTTAAGAGGCAGAAAGAAAGACACAGCATCATTCTTTGCTATCTCTTATCCCTGCAACAACATTAGCAAGGGTCATAGCTCTGATTTCATTCCTACAGGCAGGTAACCAGTGGGCATATAGTAACGTTGCTATGGTCTTGGTTTAAGGTTAGCTTCTGTTTTCATGTTTTCTTCTCTGACTTGACACTTTAGTTGAGCTAAAGGAATAACAGTGATATTATCTGCATCCTGCTAGCATAACATTAGTGCCTTGAAAGATTAGTATACCCAAGGATTTTCTCAGTGAAGTGTGCCTTCATTTATAGAACTTCTTTCAACTGAGGAGTTCAAGGCATTTTGTAAGTATTGCCTCAGTCTTACTAAGTCTTACTCAGTCTTACTTGCCTCAGTAAATGAGCCAGGGTAAAGAAATTCTTGCAGATCTGGGCAATAGCATGTGAGTCCAGTGAGGGGAGACTGATTTATTTGTGTTATTCATCACTGTAGCCCCAGTATCTAGCACAGGGTGTTTAGTAAATACCTGTTGTTGAGTTTCCTCCCATCTCAACTGAGGATTAGAAATCAGATCTTACACTGGCCATAGTGAAGGCCAGTTTTTTTTCCAGACTCATCCTTACCCTTCTCTTTCTTGGCATGCATGGCAGTTTAAAAAGGAGCATAATAAACAGAATCAGTCCTTAATTCATTGCCTACCAACTCTATAAGCAGTTGATTTCTCACTGACTGAAATTTTTAACATTTGTGACTTTTTTTTAACTTACTTGTCTAAATCTGTAGTCACTGTCTACAATTCCTTGTCTGTTTGTCTGATAATTAATTCTCCACCTTCCTGGGCCATCTATGCTTAATGCTCAGTTTTGCTTTGTTACCCCCCATGACCCAGTAGGTCAGAGAATTTGAAACTTTTTTCCCCCATTCATTTGTGGATATGGATACTGAAACCTGCACAGACTAAGAGAAATGCAGGTTGATCTCACACTTACAGAGCTGTTATGGGGTGTCTGCTTCCACGATCCCAGAATAATTCATTCAAATAGCATCCTTTATAAGCATTTTTCTGGGTGTGAGAGATGCAGAAATGTATTAAAAAATCCCTATCTTCAAGGAACCCAAAGTCAAGAAGAACATAAGCCTGCAACATAAATAATTACAATATAGTAGAAGTATTAATAAGAGCTCTGTGAAGGGAGCAACTAATTCTGCTTGGAGGATACAGGAAGAGCTACATAGAGGAGGTTACAGTTGAGGAATAAATAAGGGTTACTATTCTACTGGGACAGCCTCTTGGTGTATGGCAGACATAACTGTGGCATTCTTGCTTAGCCCACTCCCTCCTCCCCAAACATGTGACAAGTTCCGAGGGCTTAATGATATGTTTTATTTTGGTGTTGGTAGGCCACTTTTTTTTTTTTTTTAAAGATTTTATTTATTTATTTGACAGACAGAGATCACAAGCAGGCAGACAGGCAGGCAGAGAGAGGGAGAGGAGGAAGCAGGCTCCCTGCAGAGCAGAGAGCCCGATGCGGGACTCGATCCCAGGACCCTGAGATCATGACCTGAGCCGAAGGCAGCAGCTTAACCCACTAAGCCACCCAGGCGCCCCGTAGGCCACTTTGATTAAGTGCTTTGGAACTATGAAATATGAGCAACAGTGTCTAATAGACAGCTATTGTCTTATTTTTTTTTAAGATTTTATTTATTTATTAGAGAGACAGAGATCACAAGTAGGCAGAGAGGCAGGCAGAGAGAGAGAGAGGGAAGCAGGCTCCCCGCTGAGCAGAGAGCCCGATGCGGGGCTCGATCCCAGGACCTTGAGATCATGACCTGAGCCGAAGGCAGAGGCTTTAACCCACTGAGCCACCCAGGTGCCCCGCTATTGTCTTTTTATTGCCCGAACTTAGCAAATATTGTAACCCTGAAATCTCCCTGTTAAAGACTGCTACTCTCTCAGTCCACAAGTCTTCAGAGGTGGGTATGTGACTTAAGATCTGCTAATCAAAGCTTTTAATTATTTATTTATTTATTTTAAAGATTTTATTTGTTTATTTGACAGAGAGAGATGCAGTGAGAGAGGGAACACAAGCAGGGGGAGTGGGAGAGGTAGAAGCAGGCCTCCTGTCCAGCAGAGAGCCTGATGCGGGCCTAGATCCCAGGACCCTGAGACCATAACCCGAGTGGCAGACACTTAAGCACTGAGGCACCCAGGCGCTTCTAATCAAAGCATTTAATACCATTGGCCATAATAATAGCTGGAAGATTGAGCACATGGCCCAGTCAGAGCCAATGAGATGAAAGAGAAATTTTGCTGAACCTTCTGGAAAGAAACTCACATTTTCCTGCTGGATTTTATGCATGAGAAGATACAAGATATAGGGCTGTTCAGCCATCTTATAGAGGGGACTGGAACCACTATGGAGGAAGGCAGTCCTGAGAGAGATGAAAAGTCTATCCTGGTGATATTACTTTGGCCCCATACCAAGCCATGCCAGAAGCTAGAGCAACCCTTGGCCTTTTCTACTATATGAGTAAATGAAGCCTCTTTTTGCTTATACCAGTTTGGGTTGAATTTTATGTCTTTATTCTTACATGGTTGAAAGATCTTGAAATGTTTATTCTAAAGAGGAAAAGACCTAGGAGGAATATAAATGCATTCCAGATATTTGAAGGATGTTGAGTAGGAGAATTACCGGAATATTCTGTGTCTCCAAGGGGTAAAACTAGGATCAGTGGGTAGATGTTTCAGGTGGTCAGATTTCAGAGGAGTAAAAATAATAACTTGAACTCTTGGAGCTCTAGCCAATGAAAGTAGCTGGAAGATTTGATTGAACATTGTATTTAGGGAAAAATATGAGAGAGTGAGTGGAAGAAATATGCCAGCCCCCACCTCCACCGCCCAGCCCCATGTGAAAAGCATCTTGAAATGGTACAAGACTAAAGGTAGTCTGATTGATCTTTTTAAATGTATGGAGATTTTAATACTAGGGCTTTCATTTACCTTTAGAATTCCTCAAAGTCAAAGAGAATGTGGCTATTTACTAATTTACTCCAGTTTCTCTAAACAAACTGAAGACTGTGACCCATTGGTGGGCCATGAAATTAGTTTGGGCATTTGGAACCATCATTCTTTCAACGAAAGAGAAGAGAATCATATGTAATAAGAGCACGAGTTGTTTGTGAAAATTTGACTCACTTTTATAAATAAAACTATACATATAGAGAGACAACATAGGGTGGTGGCTAAAGAACCTTGGAATTAGCCCGCAAAGATTAGGATTTTAAGTCTACCACCTATTAACTGTTATGAGAATTATATGAGAATGAAATAACAGGTAAAGAACTGAGCAAGATCCTGGTACATAGTAAGCACTCCATGTATTTTAGCCACTCTGCTGTTATAACTAGATAATTCTTAGGAACCAGAAATGGGATCCTATAAGGGAGGTATAAATCTATTCATGCATTTTAAGCCTCCAGATTTTGCCAAACAACCTGAACCTACAATTTTTTTTTCCAATTTATTTATTTTCACAAAAACAGTATTCATTATATTTTCACCACACCCAGTGCTCCATGCAAGCTGTTCCCTCTATAATACCCACCACCTGGTACCCCCAACCTCCCACCCCCCCCGCCACTTCAAACCCCTCAGATTGTTTTTCAGAGTCCATAGTCTCTCATGGTTCATCTCCCCTTCCAATTTACCCAAAAGCACATACCCTCCCCAATGTCCATAACCCTACCCCCCTTCTCCCAACCCCCCCTCCCCCCAGCAACCCACAGTTTGTTTCATGAGATTAAGAGTCACTTATGGTTTGTCTCCCTCCCTATCCCATCTTGTTTCATGGATTCTTCTCCTACCCATTTAAGCCCCCATGTTGCATCACCACTTCCTCATATCAGGGAGATCATATGATAGTTGTCTTTCTCCGCTTGACTTATTTCGCTAAGCATGATACGCTCTAGTTCCATCCATGTTGTCGCAAATGGCAAGATTTCGTTTCTTTTGATGGCTGCATAGTATTCCATTGTGTATATATACCACATCTTCTTGATCCATTCATCTGTTGATGGACATCTAGGTTCTTTCCATAGTTTGGCTATTGTGGACATTGCTGCTATAAACATTCGGGTGCACGTGCCCCTTTGGATCACTACGTTTGTATCTTTAGGGTAAATTCCCAGTAGTGCAATTGCTGGGTCATAGGGCAGTTCTATTTTCAACATTTTGAGGAACCTCCATACTGTTTTCCAGAGTGGTTGCACCAGCTTGCATTCCCACCAACAGTGTAGGAGGGTTCCCCTTTCTCCGCATCCTCGCCAGCATCTGTCATTTCCTGACTTGTTGATTTTAGCCATTCTGACTGGTGTGAGGTGATATCTCATTGTGGTTTTGATTTGTATTTCCCTGATGCCGAGTGATATGGAGCACTTTTTCATGTGTCTGTTGGCCATCTGGATGTCTTCTTTGCAGAAACGTCTGTTCATGTCCTCTGCCCATTTCTTGATTGGATTATTTGTTCTTTGGGTGTTGAGTTTGTTAAGTTCTTTATAGATTTTGGACACTAGTCCTTTATCTGATATGTTGTTTGCAAATATCTTCTCCCATTCTGTCAGTTGTCTTTTGGTTTTGTTAACTGTTTCCTTTGCTGTGCAAAAGCTTTTGATTTTGATGAAATCCCAAAAGTTCATTTTTGCCCTTGCTTCCCTTGCCTTTGGTGATGTTCCTAGGAAGATGTTGCTGCGGCTGAGGTCGAAGAGGTTGCTGCCTGTGTTCTCCTCAAGGATTTTGATGGATTCCTTTCTCACATTGAGGTCCTTAATCCATTTTGAATCTATTTTTGTGTGTGGTGTAAGGAAATGGTCCAATTTCATTTTTCTGCACGTGGCTGTCCAATTTTCCCAACACCATTTATTGAAGTGAACCTACAATTTTATAAGGAAGAAAGCAATTACCAGATATTTCTTGTGTCTTTGGTAGTCTTTGAAGATGCTACTTTGCCATTAGCCATCCAAAGCCATAGCAGGACCATAAAATAACTGAAGTCATGAGGCTGCAAGCCTTCTTTTTAGACAGAGGGCATGTTCATTCATCTTTCTATCAATAGCATCTCCCTGAGTACCTGGAAAATAACTACTTAACTGCTTAAATGTTATTAAATATTATTAAGCATCCTTAAAACTTGGTCTCTTATCTTTTGATACTCTTTTCACCACATAAAACTCCTCTATCCTTTGTTTTATCAAGGAATCTTTCTTGGTTCTTAAAAAAAAAAGAAAACCTCTTTTATCCCTTCCTCCCTCTAAAGACCCCAGAACATGCAAGAAGCTCTCACACACAGACACTCACACACACACACACACCACACCACACATATGTGATACCATATTAATGACTTCACAATCTTCAGGGATATTGGCTGTTTTTAAGTATCTATTATATATCCTTGTCACTGAACTCATGATTTCCCACTTTATCTCATTCAGAACCCATGGATGAATACCATCTGGTCCTGGTGATTTACTACACAGAGTCCCTCAGGTTACTCCATATCTTCTCCTCAGAGACTGAAGAATCTCTGTCAGGGCCATTCTCTGCTTTGCCATAAAATGTGTCCTTGGAACAGGAATTTCCCCATTGTCTTCTCCAATAAATACTGATACAAAGTATTCATTTAGCTGTTCCTCTCCTTCATCATTCCATTTAATATTCTCCTTCTCCTAATGAAAGTTCTTAACATAACAGATATAGTCACCTTACTAAAATGCCATGCATTCTTTATTACTATTATTATTTATCCTGATGCTTCTACATGTTTTGCACATTCTCTTTTTGACCTCTGTTCTCAGCTGAATACAATTTGAATTCCCATCAGAGTGTGTGGCCTACAAAGAATGTTTATTTTTTAGTGGAGTCTCCTTAAAAGTTTGTTTTTCTGCTATAAAATGAGAATATGTTATCTTTAGAAAATTTAGAGAAGTAGACGAGGGCACACCTTTATAAACAAGCACCAAAAACCTTATTTCACTTAGATGATATATGATTCAGGGGCTTACATTTGCATTAAAAATTTTTTTTAGCTATTTAACTTACAGAGCAATATTGGCTTCTGGAGTAGAATTCAGTGATTCATCACTTACATATAACACCCAGTGCTCTTCACAACAAATGCCCTCTTTAATACCCATCACCCATCTAGCCCATTCCCCCACCCACTACATTTCTGAAATGTAACCTGTCTGATTTCCTTCTCTCCTGTCCTCTCATTCTTGTATACTAGACTGTGGAGGTTCATGAGAAATAACACCTCTGCTATACCTCAGCCATGGTTGGGGTGTCCCTTTACTCAGACTTTTTGAAGAATATGTTATCATGTATGTCTTGTGGGGAGGCCCTAGAAGGACTCAGCTACTGCGTGGCTTGGAGCTTACCTCCCCTCACAATGACTCACCACATTCTCTGTTTTCATCTGATTCCATTTCTCCAACAATTACCGATGCCTCACCGGTTTCTCTCTATTGCATATAATCCCTTCTTATTCCACCAGCCCTCCATCTACTTATATTTTCCCACAGACTTTCATGTTGTTTCTGCCTTAGCAAATTTTTCTTTAAAGATTCTATTTATTTATTTGTCAGAGAGAAAGCACAAGCAGAGATAGCAGCAGGCAGAGGGAGAAGCAGGTTTCCTGCTGAGCACAGAGCCCAAAGCGGGACTCAATCCCAGGACTGTGGGATCATGACCTGAGTGGAAGGCAGATTTTTAAACTACTGAGCCACCCAGGCGTCCCTGCCTTAGCACATTTTAGAACTATTTCATGGTAACTGACCTCTGACTTGGCCGCAGAACTTTCTGTGGTACCACAACTTCCCTTCTCTGGTGGATCAACCCTGACCAAGTTTCAGGGTCATTGTGAGCAGAGCCATGGTGACATTCAGCCTGCTTCTTCCCAGTTTCACTGAGGACATCCCGGTACAGTTGAAGAACATAGGCTTTGGGAGTCAGACAATACGACCGCTCACTATTCGGGCTAGTAACTGAACCTCACTGAGCTTCTTATTACTTCATTTGAAAAATGGGACTATATTACAGTTTTCTGTTCTATGAAAACATACTGTTAATTTTATTATTTATCTAACTCATATAATGCATTTTGTGTGAAGTATTTTGAGTGCTTTATAGATACTAACTCATTTATACAACCAATTAAAATGCTATAAGGCTTGGATTATTTATTTTATATGAATTATTTATTCATTTATAATGAAAATTTCATATAAAACAATTGTTTCAGTGGAAAAAAAAGTGGGTTAGGAGCTAAAGAATTTCTATTTCAGACTTGTGATACCAATTATTTTATTTTTTCTTGTGGGATTTTTCAGTATTAATGTTTGCATTAAAAAAGAATAGCTCTGGGATGCCTGGGTGGCTTAGTTGGTTAATCGGCTGCCTTTGGCTCAGGTCATGATTCCAGGTTCCTGGAATCGAGTCTCACGGGATCCTTGCTCAGTAGGGAGTCCGTTTCTCCCTCTGCCTGGTGCTCCCTCTGCTTGTGGCTCTCTCTCTGACATATAAATAAGTAAAATCTTAAAAGAAAAAGAATGGCTTTGAGGCACCTGGGTGGCTCAGTAGGTTGGCGTCTGCCTTTGGCTCAGGTCAAGATCCTAGCATCCTGGGATCACGCCCTGCATCGAGCCCTCTGCTCAGTGGGGAGTGTGCTTCTCCCTCTACCCCTCCCTTTGCCCTGCTCATGCACTCTCTCTCTCTCTCTCTCTGTGCACTCACACTCTCTTTCACTCAAATAAATAAGTAATTTTTTTAAAAGATTTTATTTATTTATTTGACAGAGAGAAATCACAAGTAGATGGAGAGGCAGGTAGAGAGAGAGAGTGAAGCAGCTCCCTGCTGAGCAGAGAGCCCGATGCGGGACTCGATCCTAGGACCCTGAGATCACAACCTGAGCCGAAGGCAGCAGCCTAACCCACTGAGCCACCCAGGCGCCCCAGTAATGTTTTTTTTTTTAAATAGCTGCAAGTATTGTAATGAGTAGAATGGTGACCACCCCCTGACCTCTTTGCTAAACATTTCTTGTGTGTCTAGACTGCATTAGGCACCCAGAACTTAAAAACAATGTGGTGAAAGTCTTGAAGACACTTGAGACAAGACATGTGTGAAGCAATTAGTGAATAATTCTGACATAATAGCAGCAGGGGTGTGTGATTTCACTGGAACAAAGGAAGTAGTTATGCTAGTTCAAGTTTGAATTAGAGTTGGAAGAGCAGAAACAAGGAAAGCTTTTGGGATGGGAGCTTTCAAATGGAGTCTTAAAGGAATATTAGACAATATATATTATTAGACAATATATAATAATATTAGACAATATTAGACTTTAAACATATGTTTGCAGCTCTGCTGATGTCACACCTGCTTCCTATTTCCAGGCCTAAAACTACTGCATAATGCCTAGCATATAAGAAGTGCTTGACAAATATTTATTGAATGAAAAAAAGAATGAGTGAGTCATTGTTGCCTATTCCACGCAGCTCCAGGCGAATCTTTCTAATGCATAGATCAGTTGATGTCACTTAGCTCCTCTAAAGTTTCATGGATACCCTGCTACATCCTGACAAAGAGCAGAAAGTGATCTTTAAATCACATAATGTGGGGTTTGAGTTGTAAATGCCTTCACACCGGCCCCCATCTTATCCAATGTAATTTCTCTCTCTTTTACATCCTTACTGTCCTTTTGACATCAAAATTTAACCATGTCACCCCTCCGACCCTTCCATCTCTCGCTTAAAATCTTTCAGTGGCTATCCCTCTTTCCTCCCAGTCTGATGTCTGCCACCCTCTTCAGCTTCTCCTTTCTTGATTCTTTCCTTTAAATTTCTCACTGTCTGGAAGATGCCACATTGTTTCCTCTGGGCCTTCATTCATATTTGGAATGCTCTGCTTGGAATATTCCTTCCTACCGTATACACTCCCCGCCCCCATCCCTAGTGTCAAGCTAATTTCTGTGCATCTTTCTGGTCTAGGTGTAAATGACACTTCATTCTTGAGTACTTTCCCATTTTAAGTAGGTTCCTGGGTTATTGGTTTACCAAGTGCCTTCCACTCTTTCCATTGTGGCACACACCATAGTTGATTATAAGGACTTTCTTTATAATGGTTGTTTTTCCTACCTAGATTGGCAGTGCTGTGAAGACAATGACTATGGCTGGTTTATGGTTGTGTTTAGTATCTGACACAGTACTTGGACAAATGAATATCTTTTGAATAAGTTAATGAGATCTAAAGCTTGCATGATCTTTAGGCTGCATGACCCTGGATTAGAAATGTTGCCACTCTGAGGGCACCTTGGTGGCTCAGTGGGTTAAAGCCTCTGCCCTCAGCTCAGGTCATGATCCTGGAGTACTGGGATTGAGCCCAACATCGGGCTTTCTGCTCAGCAGGGAGCCTGCTTCCCTCTCTCTCTCTGCCTGCCTCTCTGCCTACTTGTGATCTCTGTCTGTCAAATAAATAAATAAAATCTTAAAAAAAAAAAAAAAGAAATGTTGCCACTCTGAACCTCAATTTTCTCTTTTGTAAAATAAAGATAACAGCTGCCTCATAAAGTTTGCATGCTCTAAAGAATCATGTAAGTGTCTACTTTTAATAGCCTTCTTGAAAGGATCCTCTCTTGTCCTTTTTATTTTATCTCTTGCTTCCCCCATTAATGTGTACTTGGCACCAAACTAGACTAATCTGCTTTTTCTTAAACATTACCCTTTGTTTCCTATCTTTGCACCATTGCTCATGCTGTACCGACTGCCTAGAACTTCCTTCCTCTCTTCTCTCCATTTTAAAATTTCCTCAACCCCACCTCCATGGTGTCCCTTGATTGTCCTACTCAAAAGTTACCTTCCCCTTCAGCTTCTGTGGCATTTTACCTGTCCCTCTTCTAGAAGATGTACCACTTCCAACATTGTGTTAAGGTTATTTATGTACAACTTCTAGTTTAGCAGGTTCCAGAGTCAGTCTTCCTGGGTTCATGTCCCAGATCTACCTACTTACTCGCTATATCACCGTCAGCTAGTTAGTGAGCCTCAGTTTTTTGATCTGTAAAGTAGGAATAATAATATAACATGCGTCTCATAATTTATTTGGGTGGGGGGGTTGCATTACATGAGATTATGTAAGTAAATCATTTAGCACACTACCCATACATAATCAGTGATTATGTGCTTAACATAATCAACATTATCATTTTTATCATCTTTCTAATTAAACTGTGAATTCCTTGAAGACAAAGATTATGTTTTTATAGGATCCCCTATTATACTTAGCACAATGCTTGGCCCCATATTTGGTGCTCAATAAATGTTTGTTGAATGCAGGTATAAATAGTATAGACAAATATGACAAAATAATGACTTTTTCTTTTGCTATAAAATGATGCAAGTTTACCACATTTTGGGACTTCTTAGTAACTACTGTCCCTGTGTATTTCTCCAAGGAGCATGAACATTTTGAAATGGTATGTAATAGAATAGGCCCACTATGTTGCCATCAGTCTGGAATTTAGAAAATTACAAGCAGAATTAAAGAACAGTATTAGAATTATTTATTCTTTCTATGCCCCTTTATTGCATTCATTTTGGGAGAAATTATCCTTGTTGAACAAGAAGATTATATTACATATTCATGTAGAAAGAATTTTACCAATTTGTGGAAACTTTCCTCAGATCTTGCCACATGTTAGATGTCAGGCAATGTCTCATTTGGAGAAAGAAAAAACAACTAGAGTTACTGTGATTTACAGTGAGACAAGTTATTCTGAATTTCCTTGGTAAAAAGAAAATGAAAACTACATTTGTAAAAGACCATGGAGGTTCGTCTTCTAAACAGTCTCTTATCTGGAAAATATATGTAGTCATTTTTCTAACTTAATAAAGAGATAAAGTAAGTTCCACTTATCTTCATTTTGCCTGTAATGAATATACCAGATGAGATTTCGCTATGATATGTGACTGCTCTTTCATTAACAGATTAGATAATTGCCCTCTTGGAATGGACCAACTTTATTATTTAGCACCTGACTTAATCCTGAAATAATCTGGAACTTTTTTGAAAGTCAGTGTGCAGAGCTATGTTAGAGGAAAGACACAGTGTACTGGACACTGAGGGCAAGTCATGAGTTTCTACATGCTTCTTGGGAGATAGGCCGTTGCCTGCATGGCAGGACTTCAGAGGCAGTAGAAAAATTGGATCCCACTTGCCTGGTCAAGTTCTGAAATTCTTCCATCCAGAATTCTGTTCATTCCAGTTGGTTTGGGCAGAGAGTATTTAAGAGAACTAGGACTTGGGAGGCAGCCTGGTGTATAGCAGAGTTTGGCAAACTATGGTCTGTGGGCCAAATTCCAGTCTACTGTATGGATTGTATAGTCCATAAGATAAGAATGGCTTTTACATTTTTAAATGGGAAAAAAATTTTAAAAAGAAGAATATTTCATGACATGTGAAAATTATATAAAATTTAAATTTCAGTATCCATACATATAAAGTTTTATTGGAACATAGTCACATTCATTAGTTTTGTATAATCTATCGTTGCTTTTTTGTTCTACGATGACAGCACAGTGTTCTGTTGCAGTAGAGATTGTGTGGCCCTTAAAGCCTAAATATTTACTATCTGGCCTTTTATAGAACACAGTTCCTTACTCTGTTGTAGAAGAAAGAGTTTAAAAGCCATGGAGTCATTCTTGGGGCTGAATTCCATCTCTTCTAGTTACTAGCTCTATAACCTCAGTTAGGTGACATTCATTCATTCAATAAATTTATGATTCCTAGATGCTGTGCTTGGCATTAGAGATGCATCTAAGGATTAACCATACCTAGTTTGCTGGGTTATTGAGAGGATTAAACAAAATTAAGTATTCAAACTGCCTAGCATGTAGTAGTTGCTCAATAAATGATTTTCATTTACTAAAAGATATTTTAAAATACTAGTGATATTAAAAGATATTTAATGAAGTCCATAAATTATCATCCTCCTAGTAGGTTGGAAGATATTTAAGAGTGGGGTAAGGAGAGACAGAAAGGTGAGCTGATGTCTAACCTTGAGCTAGACTGGTATCTCAGGTAGTGGTGGTGTGGAAGAACCTATGAGGGGAGAGTGGCATCAAAAAGGCCAGGGAGGGACGCCTGGGTGGCGCAGTTGGTTAAACGACTGCCTCCGGCTCAGGGCGTGATCCTGGAGTCCCGGGATCGAGTCCCACATCAGGCTCCCAGCTCCATGGGGAGTCTGCTTCGCTCTCTGACCTTCTCCTCGCTCGTGCTCTCTCTCATTGTCTCTCTCTCTCTCAAATAAATAAAATAAAATCTTTAAAAAAATAAAAATAAAAATAAAAAAAAAAAAAAAAAAAAAAGGCCAGGGAAGGGGTGGGGGGAGTGGGGGAGGTGGGGGGGAAGCAGAAACAAATGATCTTGCAATTTTGCTCCAGGCCTGTTTTGTTTAGGTGTAAACTTTTATGGGAGTGGTCTGGGATGGCACTTAGTCATTTAAAAGCCGGTAGGCAAAATATTTCTAGTAGGCCATCGAGTCAGAATTTTGATTCCTAGACATTCTATTTCTTTTTTATTTTATTTTATTTTTTAATTAACAAATAATGTATTATTAGTCCCAGGGGTCCAGGTCTGTGAATCATCAGGCTTACATACTTCACAGCACTCACCATAGCACTTACCCTCTCCATGTCCATAATCCAGCCACCCTCTTATATCTGATACATTTAGCCATTACACCACTGTCTTTCAAAATATAATCTAGGCTTCCATGGATATATTATCAGAGGTACCAGAGTTCTCTATAAAATCTTTTAAATTTAGGTTTTAATTTTTATAATAATCTAAGAAAAGAAGAGAAAAAGGCAATATAAGCATAATCTGGACATCCCAAATGACTATTTTATAACCTTCTACTGCCTGTGGTTCCCTTGTCTAAGGTTGTATTTGTGTTTAAATCATGTAATTTTAGTTGGTTAATGAGGAAAGAACAGAAGCAGGAGACCAAATAAGAAAATGATGTATTGACACCATAAGAAGGTCACATTATAATATTATTGCTTACTTCAAGGGCAAAGAAGTAAGCAAGGAGTTTTACGGTAATTTTGAGAGAGAAAAGAGGTAGGAGATCTGAACTATTACATAGCTCATAGGTGTACTGGTGTGCCACACCAAACTTGGGCACATTTAGAATGGCAAAACTGCAGGCACTATATAACTTGAATTTCCTTAGTTTTGTGGTTTTGCTTATATTTAATTTGTAAATTTGCTCTGGTTTTATAAATTGTACATGAGGAGATTTTTAACCTAGTTCTTTATTTTATTTATTTTTTTAAAAGATTTAATTAATTTATTTGACAGAGAGAGAGAGAGAGACAGTGAGAGAGAAAGAGAGAGAGAGAGAGAGAGAACACAAGCAGGGGGAGTAGTGGGAGAGGAAGAAGCAGGCTTCCTGCTGAGCAGAGAGCCAGATGCTGGGCTCAATCCCATGACCCTGGGATCATGACCTGAGCTGAAGGCAGCCGCACTGAGCCATCCAGGCGTCCCAACCTACTTATTTAAAACCAAGTTTTACATTATGTTAAAAATGATTTCAGTGGTATTCTAAATAATTCCTGACGCGCTCTTGCCTTATTTCACAATTTAAGGCTTCACTGAATGGGGACACTCTCTAAATTCTTCCAAAAGTCTTCAGAAGAATAGCCCACAGCTGGAGAGAAGGCAGGAGAAATTTTTCCCTTTAGTGCATGGATGTCCTGTGCTTCTGTTGATGAGGTTATTTTTTCATGCATAGGAATATGTCCAAAAGAGATGAATGCTGATCCTTCAATATGTTATTTAAATTATTATCCCATTTCTTTCTGGTGTTATTCCAGATCATTCAATTTCCATTTCTGTGATTTTTGCTTATCAACGAAATATCTTTTCATCAGGGTCTGATGCCTGTGCTACTGTCTTCAGAATGGTTCTTGGCTCTTACTTATTCAGTGAAGCAGTGGGGAAAGAACTGTCAGTCTCCCCAGCCCTCCATATCTGAAATTACGTTATAGATTTATTTGTTTATTGTCTATCCTAGAATATAAACTCCATGGAGGAAGAGATTTTTCTCTTGTTTACCCCATTCAGGGGTTCTAAACAGGGCAGTTTCCACCCCTAGGGGACATTTGGCAATGTCTGGAGACATTTTGGGTTGTCCTGACTAGAATGAGAGCTACTACTATCATGCAGTGCGTAGAGTACAAGGATGCTGTTAAACATCCTCTAATGCACAGGACAGCTCTCCCCTCTTCACCCCCATTCTCCCCTCACCCAACAATAGAGAATGTAGTCCAAAATGTCAATGATGCTGAAATTGAGATACCCGCAGTTGGAAAATGGTGTCTGGCAAGTAATAGAGAGACTTGTAAGTATTTGTGGAATAAGTGAAAAAAATAGTTGACATCCACCAGTTGTCAAGGAGTACTGTAGAGGCTAACAGACATAGCAAGGTCATTTAATAATATATTAGTTTGGTTTGGTTCCCTCTGTATTTTTCCTGCCCCCCTCCCCAACAGGTAGCTACTGGACATTTCCTTTTTTAATTTTTTTAAGATTTATTTATTTATTTGAGAGAAAGAGAGAGAGTTGGGGGAGACAGAGGGAGAGGGACAGAGTCTTTTTTTTTTAGTTTTAATTATTTACATGAGAGAGAGAGAGAGAGCAAGCATGAGTTAGGAGAGAGGGAGAAGGAGAAGTAGACTCCCCTCTGAACAGGGAGCCTGATGTGGGGCTCAATCCCAGGACCCTGGGATCATGACCTAAGCTGAAGGCAGACATTTAACCAACTGAGCCACCCAGGTGCCCTGAGGGAGAGAGTCAAGCAGAGTCCATGCTTAATGTGGAGCCCCACACAGGGCTCAAACTCACGACTGTGAGAGACCAACAGTCAGATGGTTAACATGCTGCACCACCCAGGCACCCCACTATTCGGCATTTCCTGTCCTCACAGTGTGTGAAGGACTGAGAAGTGGCAGAAGAAAAGTTCTCTTCTTGACTTTGTGAAGGTAAATCACTGAGATTGTGTGGGTGTCCTGGAGCGGCCCATCTGTGACCTTGTAGAGCTGGGAGTATGGAGTCCTAATAATGGCAAAAATTGAATTTATTTCTGTCCTATTGGACTAGGAGTTTGAAGTTGGATTTAATTTAATAAAATAATATGCCATTTCTTATATATCTGAATTTATGGAAAGGATTTATATATTTTATACATCACTTGATTTAAAAATACTTAGGCAACTATACAAGATAGGCACTATTATTACCATTTTATAGATGAAAAAACTGAGATTTAAAGAGATGAATTAGTTTACTTCAGATCAAACAGATCATATAGATTATAAGTTAAAAACCCAGGATTTAAACCTAGCTCATTCTGATTTGAGAACCCTAAACCAAGACTATCTTTCTTTGAGTGAAAGAAGTTTCTGAGAAGTGATAAACAAAGCACAAAACTTCCTTCCTAGACTATCACTTTTCTCACTAGAGGAGTTTTCCCTTCTGAAATGGTTTTCTCTTTCTTCCCAAGTGGGCTACTGATTAATAAACTAATACTAGTACCTACCATGTCCAAGATGTTAAGCTACTAGAGATGGCTTATAGGTTTTATTTCATGTGTCATCTCTGATCACTTAGCAACAGCTATAAATGTGTTGAGAAGGATTCTCAGGCTGAGTCTGGGAACAGAGCCATCATCAATTAGCTGTCTGCTGTTGTGTCTAGTGGCTTGCACACATTCCACACATTTACATTCCCTTTTTGGGGCACTAGGGGGCAATCAAAGATGAATAAGGTCCCCTATGGAAATTGCTATCCTTCAAGATTCAGCTCCATTCCACCACCTCCAGAAGCTTTCCTGATCATCCCAGCTTCTCTCTCTTTTCTAATCCTATAGCTACAGTCTGTAGCTATATCACAGTCTAATAGGTGAGATAGGGAAATAAAAAATTCTCATGAAACTTAGCACTGCTTCGTACTCTTCATGTATACGTCTCACTTCCTCAGTGGGACAATAAGGCCCTGGAGCTCAGTGGGTAGTGCTCAAGAAGCTCTACATCTTTCATCTGACTTAATAAAATAGACATTCAGTGAATATTTGTTGTGCAGAAGTTAAATGAATTAATGAATGAGGTGGGATACTATATGCCAGGACTTTTTTTTTTTTTAATTTTTTTATTTCTTTTCAGCGTAACAGTATTCATTGTTTTTTGCACCACACCCAATGCTCCATGCAATATGTGCCCTCTCTAATACCCACCACCTGGTTCCCCCAACCTCCCACCCCCCACCCCTTCAAAACCCTCAGATTGTTTTTCAGAGTCCATAGTCTCTCATGGTTCACCTCCCCTTCCAATTTCCCTCAACTCCCTTCTCCTCTCTAACTCCCCTTGTCCTCCATGCTATTTGTTATGCTCCACAAATAAGTGAAACCATATGATAATTGACTCTCTCTGCTTGACTTATTTCACTCAGCATAATCTCTTCCAGTCCCGTCCATGTTGCTACAAAAGTTGGGTATTCATCCTTTCTGATGGAGGCACAGTACTCCATAGTGTATATGGACCACATCTTCCTTATCCATTCTTCCGTTGAAGGGCATCTTGGTTCTTGCCACAGTTTGGCGACCGTGTGTATGCCAGGACTTTTATTCCAATTGGGTTGAACAATGTGCAAATATATACACGATTCCAAAATTAAACACCTAATAACTAGCATATCACGTGACTTCTAGGATCCTGCTCTAGCACTGTGATTGACACACATTCTCTCTGGTCAGTGTTACTCAAACATCTGTAGTTGTTAAACATTTTGAACATCTAGAATGAACATTTCAGTCTAAAACTGCTCCCAGAAATCATCATCCCCATATCCTGTTTTAACGATTTCCTAGCACTTGTTCCTGTTAAACATACTCTGTATTTTACTTATGCATTTTATTGTGTATCTTCTCCACTCACAGGAGGGAAGAATGCAATGAAAACAGGATTTTCTTAGTGGTACAAAACAAACTTAGTGGCACAAAACAATGTCCATTTCATTATTCGTGCAGATTTTGTGATCAGGAATTCAAAGAGGTTATACAGTGGGCATATTCTTTTCTACTGCTATGCAAATTACCTCAAATTTAGTAGCTTAAAATAATATACATCTGTTACTGCAGTAGGTCAGATGTTGGCACAGCCTAGGTGGGTCCTCTGCTCAGAGGTTCATAAGTCTGCAATCAAGGTGTTGGCCAGGCTGCATTTCTTTCTGAAGCTGAGGGCCTTTCTCAAGCTCATGTGGTTGTTGGCAGAATTCAGTTCCTTGTGGTACAGGATTGAGGTCCATGCTTTATGGTTGGCTGTCTGTATGGGGCAACTCTTAGCTCAGAAAGCTATTGAGAGTCCCTTGCCACATGGCCCTCTCATGACATGGTAGCTTCTGTCTTCAAGGTTGGCAAAGGAATCTGTTTCCTTAGGAAGAGCCCAATCCCTCTTTTAAGGGCTTTTTTTTTTTTTTTTAAGGCCCCACACTGAATAATCTCCCTTTTTGTTAACTCAATATCATCTGATTTGGGACCTAAATTATATTTTCAAAACCCCTTGATTTTACTATATAACATAATCATGGGATTAGTATTGTATCATATTCACTGCCCCTCTTCTCCCCTCAGAAGGGAGTGGTACAGACTGGGTATACAAGGGGAGTGTGTGGGAATCTTGGGGGCCATCTAAGTATTATGCCTACCAGGACAGAAGTGTCTTATCTCTATTTCTTGAAGTCAGGTGGGGTGGGGAGTTATCTCAGCTGGGAAGACTGGAATTAGTTGGGGTTGGAGCCATTTATAGGTACATTTACCCAACTCCCTGGCTTCTGCTCAGAAAGGATTCAAATGATAGGCTCAACTGGCACTGAAGACCAGAGACACTTATATGTGGCTTGTCCTTGTGACTTGGGCTTTTCACAGCATGGGGCTGGTTTGAGAGGAAGGATCCCAGAAGAGATCATCTGAAAGTGAGTATTTCAAGAGATCCAGGTGGAAGCTGAATGGATATTTATGACCCAGCCATAGAATTAACATAGCATCATTTCTGGGCCACAAACCTGCACATATTCCAGGGACATAGACCCTTCCTCTCAATGAAAGGAATGGCAAAAAATTTGTAGCCATTACTTTTTTTAAAATACCACCAGCAGGCATGCAATAAATATTTGCTGAATTAAAGAAATATTTGTCTAATGAATCTAATTCAAACTAAGATGGAATTATATCGAGGGAAACTACTCAGCAGAGACACACTCAAATGATAAATGAGTTTAATAGGTGAAAGTATAGGAAAAGCATTTTAGGCAGAGGAACAGCATAAGCAAAGGCATTGAAACATGAAAAAACTGACTGGGTGCACAGGGCAACTGTATGCAGTTCAGTGTAGCTAGAGCATAGTATGTAAATGGAGTAGTGGGGGATGATAAGTGCGGAGAGATGGGCAGGAGTCAGGTCACAGGGGGACTTGTGGGTTATGCTATGGAGTTTTCCTGGAAGAGCTGGGAAGACATTGAAGAGTGCCGGGAGTTCAGATAGACATTTTCGATTCATACGTCTGCAGTATAGAGGATAGACTGGAGGTCTGGAGAGCAGTGAGAAGGCTGCTATAGTAATTTAGGCAAGAGACGATGAGAATGAACTGTGGCCTTTGCATCGTGAACAGAGAAGAGAGGACAGTTTCCTGTAGCAGAGTCTCATTCAGGAACTTTAGTATTGCTTTACTTATTTATTTTTGCATTCATTGCCATCTGAATTCCTGTTCTTACTATTTTTTTTCCAATTTATTTATTTTCAGAAAAACAGTATTCATTATTTTTTCACCACACCCAGTGCTCCATGCAAGCTGTGCCCTCTATAATACCCACCACCTGGTACCCCAACCTCCCACCCCCCCGCCACTTCAAACCCCTCAGATTGTTTTTCAGAGTCCATAGTCTCTCATGGTTCATCTCCCCTTCCAATTCATCACAGAGTTTGATGCTCATCTGGAATGCATGAGTGTTGAAACTCATTGGGATAAGCTGGCCATGGTGTACAGTGCTTCTGAGCATTGCTCCCTACACAATCTTTACAGCTCAGCTCTAAACCAGCTCCCTTGGTGATGAGTGTTGGTGATGAGATATAAATACATTGAGATGAAGGCAAGACAGTCACCTTGGCTTGGGATACAGCAAGGAGATAGAATCTGATTCCTGCTTTGCTTGTGTTCAAAGCAGCATGACATATTTGTATAGCAGTGTTCTCTCTGGAGTGTCAAGTACTTAATAAATATCAGCTCTGCACATTTTGCAAATAGAGCCAGTTGAATTCCCAGGTTTCTTGGCCTTTTTGCAGAGTTTCTGAGGTGAATAAGCTTCTTCCATTTCTTCTCTTCACTAGAAAATTATCAAAGGACTGGTCACCTTTAGGACTAGGATAAATTCTTGACTCCTTCCTGTTGGTGGAGGGCCTGGGAACATGACCCTTATATTACAGATTGGAGAGTGAGATTTGGGGGTGGAATAAGGCCCTAAAAACTGGTCAGTGGGGGAAAACTGGGAAAAATCCAGATCCACATCTCATCTCATGTAACTCATGAATTTGTCATCTTTGGTACTTAAAGCTTGTTTTGTTTAATAACTGTTAAGGAATTTTAGATACAAGAATTCCTTCAGTTCAGTTCAGTAAATATTTATTAAACATCTACTATAAGGCAAATACTATTCACCATGAATGATCAATAATAACAAAAATCCCTGTTCTCATGAAACTCACACTGGTGAGGGGAAACAATAAACAATAATGATCACAAAGAAATTATAATTAAGATTATATGTGTGTTGGAGGTAGCAATTAAAATTAATAATATATTAGGATGTGATATGTTTGATGGAAAAAAACAAAGCTGAGTAAAGGGGGCTGGGAGAGAAGCAGGGCATAGTTTGCAATCTTAAATAAGATGATCATGGTATGCTTATTAAAAGATCTTTTTTTTTTAAGATTTTATTTATTTATTTGATAGAGATCACAAGTAGGCACAGAGGCAGGCAGAGAGAGAGGGGGAAGCAGGCTCCCTACTGAGCAGAGAGCCTGATGTGGTGCTCGATCCCAGGACCCTGAGATCAGGGCCTGAGCCAAAGGCAGAGGCTTTAACTCACTGAGCCACCCAGGCGCCCCAAGATCTTTTTTTTAAACTCTCAACTTTACCCTGTTACACATGAATGAAAGAATCCTTACTCTTGAGCTGCTTAAATTGCATTATCTCTCTGAGTTTATTTCCCCTTTCATTCACTCATCCAAGCACCACATATTTGTTGTATTCATGGTCTTGTTCCCATCTATACTTTGGAAAATACTGATAAATAATTGCTACAGTCACTGCTCTTATGGACTGTCTAATAGGAATGTCTTACAAGTACGTCTCAGAAAATACAGTGGAAGCTCTGAGAGGGAAAGCTTCAAGTGCCGTGAGGGCATATCATCAGGGATGTCTCACCCAGGCTTCAAGTCAGGGAAGGACTCTGAGAAATGTCATATAAGCTGACGCTTAAAAAATAACTGGTAAAGGAGGGTGGGCTAGGATAGGAAAGGAGGGTGTTCCATGTAGAGGAAACAGCCTGTGTGGATGAAAATCTGGGGTCTTTGATGACTTGACAGAAGTTCACTATGGCAGGAGTAAAGACAATAAAATGGAAGATGTCTGGAGAGGTGAGTACAGGTCAAGCCACACAGATGCCAATAGCCACATAAATTATCCGCAAAATGAAGATGAAGAATGGCACACAACATCTTCCACTGAGTAGATGCTCAGTAAATAATGTCTGTTAACCATATAAATGTTAACAGTAATAATAATGAATTAGACCAGTGCATAACCTCAAACCAGTTGAAAGTTGTTGTCCTTAGTGTATCTTCTTGGTAAGGTTAACCTCTTATTGGTAACAGGACACTGACTTGGATTAGTATTTAAGAGAAACCTAAGTTCTTTTTTGACTTCTGAGCCAAAAATGTATAATCCCTGATTTCGTTGGTAGGGTGATAAAGGAACGGGATTTGAAATTGGAGGAAGGTAGATCTGGCTTTCAGTGTAAAGTCTGCCACTTATTAGCACTGTGACCTTGGGCAAGTCTTTTACGTTTCTGGATCTCAATGACCTTATCTGTAAAATGAAGAAAAAAAATATTATTCACTCTCAAAGGGCTGATGTGAGGTTCACATGAAGTGATATATAAAAAGTTGTAATTTCTGCAGTGTCACTGGTTATAACATTTGACTTACTTTTGGGTATATTGATGGGAAAAGATCTTAAGAAAAAGCCTCCTCTTTGTACTTTTCCCAGACCAAGTTCTTTCCATCACAATTGCAATGCAGTTCAACACATTTCTCAGCCAGCGTGCTAATGATTTCTTTGATTGTTGAGGGAATATTGTTTTGAGACCCCAATTCATTGTGGTGCTGCTCTAAAATTCCATCTATGCTGAACACAAATACAAAATTAGGAACTGGTGTTTAGGTCACGTGACATTCGTTCACCCTTCTCTACAAATAAGGGGGGTCTGTTTAGGTGGCAGTAGACAACTCTAATCTCCCCCATATTACTGTAATTATTAACTACTACTCCTAAAATCTATTGAGTTATCATGATTGTTATTATTATGAAACTCAATCCCATTTCCATGTCATAAAGATAAACCAAATCTCATTTCAATTAGTTACAGCAGGAGGGAATGAACTTTAAACAGACATTTAATTTCTGAAAAAAAAATTAGGAAGTTCTTCATGGAAATGTTATGGCATTTTGAAACAGATTAATAGTTCAGTGTGAACACATCCACCCTGCAGCTAAATGATGGGTGTATGATGATGAGGAGACAGGTTAAATGAGCAAAACCAGTTGATACCTCTGGTTTGGTTCTAATCAAGTAGTATTCAGTTTATGACTCTGCAGTGCTATTTTTTTTTTTTTTCATTTACTTTACAGATTGAATGATTGGTTTTACATTATGGAAGTATTTTATTTATTAAGAGAAAGTAGTTGACTTTCAGGTTGATAATAAAATTTTAACAAAATCTTCCCAAACTAGATGATGTGGAGAGTCACATTCTCCCCCAGGAAGTCAGACTCTGAAGATAATAACCTGTAGCTGGGATGGAGGGCACTGGAAGCGGATTCAGAAAGCTTGTCCATTCTTTTTTTTTTTTTTTCCCTTTTTTATTAACATTCATATCCAAGAGTGTGCCCACTTTTCAACAGCTGAACATGACAAGGGGAAAAGGTTTCAATGATGAATTCTTGTGTGTGTCTGTAAATTTCATGCTTGTGAAGTTGGATTAATAGCAAGGGAGACTGAAGTCCTTTTGTTCTTGCACAAACAGCTACAAAGCAGAGAGCGACAGTGTGAGTGTCCCCGTCTAGCAAGGGCCTCAAGGCATGACTGGAGGGACCTCACAGTCAATCTCTGGCCTTTCTTCTGAGGGCTAATTATGGCATTTGTTCCACTGGGACCTGGATGGAAACCACGAAATGAATGTCAGCAAGACTTCAGCGTCCCTTTCAGCCTCCGTGATGGCTGGGTTTAAATGAAATATTCTTGATTTAAATCTGTTGCCACAGAATTACCATCTAAGGCTTGTATACACTCCTCAGTTCTCAGGGAGAGAAAACATAAGCGATCTGGTTGGTGTGTGGTTACAGATGGATTCATCTTTGGATCTTTGAAACACAGTACTTTTCTCCAGGTCACTGGAACTGTTGCTAGGTGTATGATGGGATTAAAATGCCTGTTTCTGGAAAAGAGACACTACCTCACTGCAGTACACTGCTATAAAAGGATAAATCCTTTGGGAGGTATGTGTTGTAGACAATTGAAATAAAGTCAGTAAAGCCTTGACTTTTTACCTAACATTTTTAAGAGAAGCTGAAAGTATTTCATCTACTTTATTTTAACACAGTTTGTGACCCTAGTAATTAGATAGCTTAGCAACTAGGAACAATGGTTCTTAAGTGAGGGCTTATCTTCACTAACTCTTTTTGGAGAACTAAGAAAAATAAGACAGTGTAGCAAGCTATTCTATAAGGCCTCATTTATTCCTCTACTTTAGGGGTTAAAAATATTCTTTATTTTAAGAAATGACACTAATGGTAGATGCTAGTTGGCTTTTTAAAGTGCCCTTTACAAAACACAAAAGATGGCAAACTTAGGTTTATGCTCACATTTTTTTTTATTTATTTTTTTATTTTTATTTTTTTCCAATTTATTTATTTTCAGAAAAACAGTATTCATTATTTTTTCACCACACCCAGTGCTCCATGCAAGCTGTGCCCTCTATAATACCCACCACCTGGTACCCCAACCTCCCACCCCCCCGCCACTTCAAACCCCTCAGATTGTTTTTCAGAGTCCATAGTCTCTCATGGTTCATCTCCCCTTCCAATTTACCCAAAATCACATACCCTCCCCAATGTCCATAGCCCTACCCCCCTTCTCCCAACCCCCCTCCCCCCGCCTTTTGGCTAAGATCAAGTGTAGTATCTGTTCTTATCAGTTTAATATGCTCACATTTTTAAAGAGTTTCATTTTTTAATTTTCAGATCAGCAAAATCCCCAAATCTGAAAACTAATGTCATAGAGCAAGGCCTTTAGAGTTAGAGAGTTTGGACTTTATGACTTACCAGCTATTTGACCTTAAGCAAGATAACTACTTTCTGAGCCTTGATTTTTTTCATTCATAAAATGAAGGTTTAAGCATTTATTTCACAATATTTATAAAAGTAAAAAATTGGAAACAGTCCAATTTGATAGATACAAATGTCTATTAACTGGTGATTAGATTAAAAACTGTGATATATCTAGGCAAAGGAAGACTATAAGCAGATTAAAAGGAATGAGCTACTGATACATGCTACAAGCTGGATGAACCTCAAAAATATACTAAGTAAAAGAATCAAGACACACAAGACCACACACTGCATCATTCCATGTACATGTAATGTCCAGAAAAGACAAATCTATGGACAGAAAGTAGATTTGTGGTTGCCTGGACTGGAGGTAAGGGCAAGCACTGAAGCAAATGGATATGCAACATATCTTTGAAGGTAACGGAAACATTCTAAAACAGAATCGTGGTAATAGTTACACAAGTCTGTACATTTACTAAAATTTGTTTAAATTATACACTTAAAAATGGATGAAATTTTTGGTATGTAAATTATACCTCCACAAAACTTTTTAAAAAATAACTTGAAAGGGGGGAAAAAGTGAGGTATGATGTGTGAAGCATCTAGCACAGTGCTGGTACATAGTATGTGTGCAATGAAGAGCACCACAATCATAGAACTTTGCTGACCAGCCTTTTGGAGAACTCCCTCCTCCACTATGACTTATAGGACTTTGCATGAGTGAGAAATTAATTAAAGCCATTATGATTTCAGTGTTTATATGTTACCACAGCTAACATGTACCCTGCCTACAAGGAAATTGTAGGCTGGTTGGAGAGATAAGACCTATATATAAAATAATTAGATGCTGAAATAAGTCGCTTAAGATTAAATGCCCAAGTGAGTCATACAGATAGTTGTTGCTCTGGGACTTCAGAAGAAGGTGAGTTCTCATGTAAGGAAAGGGCCCTAAGCTGGATCTTGAGAATGGGGAAGAAATCGGGTAGAAGAGAAGAGGCAGAGGGATTGTCTAAGGGTAAAGTAAGATAAATACAGTCATGGAGAAATGTTGGCCATGGTCAATGAGGGAGCTCTAGGCAAAGAGTTTGGGATCTGAGAGCAGACAGATTTGGGTTTAAACTCTGGTTTCACCATTTGTAAATTATATGACCTTGAGCAAGTAACTTAATTTCTGAGTCCTAATTTCATTATCTGTAAAGTGGTGATAATAATACCTATCTTTTAGGATTAATGTTAGTATTAAGTGAGATATCCTCTACATAAATCTCTTAGCACGATGCCAGGCTTATAGAAGGTATTTAATAAACATGAATTTCCTTTCCTCTTATGCCCTCAAAGAAGTGATAATTTAGTTATGGAAGAAGCACATACTGGGAATGATTTTTTTTTTTTTAAAGACAGTGTCAGATTAAAACCAAATTAATTATACAGTTAGTTATTTTTAGTCATTTTAACATCCAGTTTGTCAATTAATGCCTCCTATATTTCTCCTTGGCAATGATGGCATTAAAAAAATCAACTTTATTGTGATATAATTTACATGTAATGTACTGCACCCATTTAAAGTGTACAATTCAATGAGTTTTGACAAATGTTATATGGTGTAACCACCACCACGATCAAGATACAGAATATTTCCATCATCTTCAAAAGCTCCCTCATGCCCTTTAGTAGTCTATCCTCCTCTTTATACCTGGCCACAGGCAACACTGACATGTTTCCTGTATTTGTTTGTTTGCTCTTGTTAGAATTTCATATAAATGGAGTCATACAGCATGTATTCTTTTGTGCCTGGCTTCATTTTCTCAGCATGGTGTTTTTGAGACTTACCCATGTTTCATTTTAGTAGTCCAGTCCATTTTATTGCTCAGTTGTATTCCATTGTATGGATGCATCTCACTTTATTTATCCATTTACCTGCTGGTAGAAATTTGGATTGTTTCCAGTTTTTAAGCTATTTTGAATAAAACTGCTGTAAATATTCAAGTATAGCCTTTGGTAGACATATGTTTTCATTTCTTTGGGGTAAACAACGTAGGAGTAGAATTGCTGTATCATAAAGTATGTTTAACTTTGCAAGAAGCTGCCAAACTTTCCTAAAGTGGTTGTTCCATTTTATATTCCTGCCAACAGTATATGAGAGTTCTAGTTTTCCATGTCTTCGATAAACACAAGAATTGTCAGTTATTTTATTTTTAGCCACTACAATGGATGAACATTTGTGGTATCTCATTGTGGTTTTAATTTCCATTTACTTTTTTTTTTTTAAGATTTTATTTATTTATTTGACAGAAAGAGATCACAAGTAGGCAGAGAGGCAGGCAGAGAGAGAGGAGGAAGCAGGCTCCCTGCTGAACAGAGAGCCCGATGTGGGGCTTGATCCCAGGATCCTGGGATCATGACCTGAGCTGAAGGCAGAGGCTTTAACCCACTGAGCCACCCAGGTGCCCCTAATTTCTATTTTCTTGATGACTAATGATATTGGGCTTATTGGCCATTTGTACATTTTCTTTTATAAAATGTCTGTTAAAATCTTTTGTCTGTTTAAGAATTTGAGCTCTGGTAGTTTTAATCATTTTTAAATGTCTGTCTTACATACAAAACTGTAAATTCTATGAGGTACTATATCTGTAGGCCCTGTCACAATTCCTGGCAAATAATAGAGGCTCAATAAGTATTTGTTGACTGACTGACTTGAGTGATGTATGCTTTTATTAGAAGGAGTGGAGTGGCTCCTAAATTAGGAGTTTATTACTTTCTAAATTAGGAGACTCACCCACTCATAATTATTTCTGGTGATTCAGTTCCCAGTTCCTTAGAGTTGGGCACTTAAAAAATCTAACAAGATGGAGTATCATTATCATATCAAATATTTATTGAATTCTTCCCCAATCGAGGCCTTGTGCTAGGTATTTGGGCACGAGACTGCAATCCTGCCCTCAGGAAGCTTATGGTCTATTTGGAGATATAATACATAGGGATATACTCAAGGGCCATACTCAGGAGTCAACTGAAGGAGTGATACGGGCAGTTGCTCCCAACTTGTGAGTCTGGGACATCTAGAGAAAGGAAAGATAACAACTTGCTTGGGAATTGTGAAAGGTTTCATGGAGGAAATGACAAAGCAGATGAGACTGGAGGATGGAAAGGATTGAGATGTTTGAGGATGGAAGTGTAGGGAAAGGCACCACGTGTTGGAAAAGGGAAAGGCATGACAGGAGGAAAAGCAGAGAGGTGGAAAGGCTCAGAGAATGGTGTAGTCTTCCTTGAAATAAGACTAAAGGAGAGAGGGTGCATTGTGGAAAGAACCTGCGATGCACCCTGTTACCCTTGACACCTGGGGAAAACTGCCCTAGAACAGAAAAAGGCTTTTTGGAGGAAAATTCATAACACAAATTTGATTTTTGCTTTTTCTTGTCAACAGTAAATAATAAAACCCTATTCAGGAGATAATTAGATTAGGTCGCATGCCCTGAACTCCTATAACACTCTGTATGTCTTTATTTCAACATTTACTATGCTTGTAATTTACTTGGTTTGGTAGGTTGCAAGCAAGATGAGGGCAAGAAACACATTGGTCTTACTGTTGTATTTCTAGGGCCTGTCTGTTTAGTGAACAAATACATGAAAAATGAAATTTATTTTTGAGATTTAGAATCTTCACAGTAAAATCACAATCTATGAATTTCTACAGCTGTTATAATAGTAAGTTACCCACTTGACAGGAATGGTTAACTGAAAAAAAATTTTTTTTAAGTTCTGGATTTTATGCCAGTACTGTCTTTTTTTGTCAGGGGACTTTTCTTTTTGGGGGGGGGCAGTAATAAGCTATCATTGATAAAGGTACTTACTCTATGATTTTTTTTTTTAATAAAAGATGAGAAATCTGAGGTCAAGAGAAATGGAATTACTTGTCCAGGGTTCATAGTAAGTAGCAGAGTTGGAATTTGAACTCAGGTCTGGCTGACGGTATCAAGTGCATGTTTTTAACCTTCTATTGGGACATCAGATTGTTGTTATACCATTGCTTGTTTAAACAGAGCTCTTCAGCTTGAGCCTATTATTCCCACAGAATCTTGCAGCCGATGCTCTGGATTTGAACAAAAGTGTGAATTTGAGTACCCAGGTTCCCCCTACAACTCAGACAAGTGTCTGCTGCCAGACATGTGAGGTATGTGTTTGTTGACTGACTTTACTGATGTAGAACAGGATAGACTACACACCCAAAGCTACCATACTTTTCTAGGGTATGTTTGAAGGGAAATTATAACTTCCAATGTTGTAGTTACATTGCAGTATAATTGAATTACTTGCTGTTCCAGTGCAAATTTGAAAATAGCCTATTAATGTCATTTGAAATGGATTCATCAAGGTTTTGTCTTTCTCTGAACTTGCTGAGATTTGAGATGAGAGTTAGTCTAAATTAAGTAGTGTAGTCTGTTAGGGTGCTAGCATGGATTGGCTACAGTAGATGTCCAACCTGACCTGGTACCCCCTTGCTTTATAAAATTTTCAAAAAATTTTTTGCTCCTTAAACATTCTATGTGGGGGGAGGCACCTGTATGGCACCCACTCAGTGGGTTAAGCCTCTGCCTTCGGCTCAGCTCATGGTCTCAGGGTCCTGAGATCGAGCCCTTCATCAGGCTCTCTGTTCAGCAGGGAGCCTGCTTCCTCCTCTCTCTCTGCCTGCCTCTCTGTCTACTTGTGATCTGTCAAATAAATGAAAAAAAAAATCTGAAAAAAAAAATTCTGTGTGGGGGGCACCTGGCTGGCTCTGTCTGTCAGTAGAGCATGCGAATCTTGATCTTGGGATTGTGAGTTTGAATCCCACATTGGGTGTAAAGTTTACTTAAAAATACAATCTTTTAAAAAAATAAAAAATAAAGAATTCAGTGGGAATTTATGGACCTTTTTCTTTATGCGTTAATTGTAGGAGACTCTGGTTTTAGAAGTAGTGTTGGGTATACCCCCTGAAGCCAGTCTTTAAAGTTTAAATACTCAGGTAGATTTCTCTTCGTATTTTCAGCTGGCTTGAAGAGTTTTTTTTCCATTTTTTGTAGGTATTGTGCAGACAAGTGTGTGTCCTCTCTGTACATATTAAGTACCAGCATGCCTCTTTAAAGCAAATAGTTTTGGTAGTGTAAAAAACATCATCAAAGTAAGCCATCACATTTGTCACATATCTTATATGCCTTTGAGCACAATTCCTGAAATTCATTTAGTGGGCATTCACTTAGAATTTTCTGAAGAACAATTTCTCTGTAAATTATTAACTTTTTATTGCCACATTTCCCAGATTCAATTAGATTAACATTTAGTGTCATTTCTCAAACAGAGAAAATCATCCTGATTATGCTTTGAAGAAAGAACTTGCATGCTATATACCTTTTAGGCTTTTAATTTATCTTATTTATTTGGCAGGAATGTGTGTATGTGTGGGGGCAGAGAGAAGCTGAAAAGGATGATACTTGGTGGGAATTGATAAGTTGAGAGTCATTCAATATTGAGTTTATGGCATTTGTTTCCTCTGCTGTGGGCATATCAGAGAGCTGGTGAAATATGCAGGCTGAAGAGGGCTGATTCCCTAAGTGGCTTCTGAATACAACATTTATTTCTAGCCAGTAAAGTTTAGCAAACCATGTCCAGTGCTGTTGACAAGTAGCACAAACCAAATGACAACAAGTAAGCTTTTGATGTGTTGGCTAAGGTAGGCGTTGGAACTTCCTGCTTTACGTCTTGCCACAGTATGTGGTAAAGTCCAAAGGAGTGGCGAAGCCTAGGCCAAACCCCCTTCCTATGGTAGCCACTACTTCAAACATAGTTTCATGAATAGGAGCTCATTTGACCCTTGACCAGAACCAGGCTCGAAATTGGCAGACAGAGAATCGGAGTAATTTGTATCATTTCAATTAGTTACTCGCTGCATAACGGGGAGGTCATGACTTTCTGCCATGATTACTGCCCATGGCAACCAAGCTTGAATGTACCATCAGTTTCCAAATACTTTCACTTAATAAATGTAAGTTCATAAACAAGGCTCAATTGTTGGGCGTACACAACAAAGTGAATTATCCAGTCTACGACTGAACAAGCGGAAGATGACATAACTTTGTCGGCAAAATTCTTTCAATTTTTTTTTTTTTTTTAAGAGAGAAGCTGATAAATGGGGTTAATAACATTGGCTGAATGAACAGTATTGATCTCTGGCTATGTAAAACAGCCAGGAGAGAAGAGAGTTTGTGTAAGAGCACTGTTGTTGTAGTTCTGAAAGCCGGCAGTTTTCTTTCACTGTTTGCTCTGTACAACCAAAATTCAAAAATCTTAAAATCAATGTTGCCATTGTTGGGTCCAAACAGCACACCCTTCCACAGACAATGCAAAGAATTTCAAAATATAGATAGCTCCCTGATACATACAGATCTGATTGTAAGAAACATTGGGTTGTTTTCTTTCTCGAATAGAAAGGGCAGCTTGTTCTAGGGCGAAGACAATGGTGTGTCTAGATGCCTGTGAAACTTCATGAACCCAGTGCAATAATTCAAGCCTTTGATTTGAAAAATGTTTTGTATGTCTTCCTCCACATCTGCAAATACCTCCACTTTCCCTTGATGCCAGCCAAGAGTTGTTAGCAAGTCAATGTTTTCCACTTGAGGAAGAAAAAAAAGTTCAGCACGTACATAAGTTTTGCTATTTGGCTTTTGTTTTTTGAATTAAAATAAAGGTTTCCTTCTTTCATGTCACAATCTATTAGCCACCAGGAAACCTGGTATCACAGTTCTCTCCCATTCACCCCTGCATTTGTAGCAGATTTGACGGTGTGTGGAAACCAACACGGGCGCTGCGCTGTGACTGTGTCACCTACAATCAGCTTGTGCTGTGGTTCAGATTAATCATGACAGTAGGCAATATTTCCAACATTATTAGAAGAGAAACCTAATATTTTGGGACATCAGGGATCTCTGAGCTGTTGTCCATCAAACTGAGAACCTTCATTTCCTACTCCTTGGATGGGTAACCTTAAGTTTTAACCACTTAATGGACAAAACACTTCTTTAACCGAAAATAAATAAATAAAAATGTAAAAATGTAAATAAAAGAGGAAGATGTGGCTATTCTGGTATTTGAAGTTACGTTATAGGGTCATCCCCAAAAGGTCTAATAGTCATGTTGTCCAGTGTGGTCTCTCATTCTTTCTTGAAATGTGTTCACCCAGACTATCTTAGGTTTTCCTGAATTTCTATCTTCAGGATGTTTTGTTATTAAATCTGTGGACGATTGTAAGATAGAGATCTCTACACTACTATTGAACTTTAATACACTTTCTATCATGTAAGTGGATAATGATTAAAAAAATGACATATATAAATATGGATTTAAGTTATAGTGTATAAAGGTATACACTAATATATATGATAAATTTGACAATACTATTTAGAAAATGGATAGTTTTTAGGTTTATATATACCTGCTTTAATGTCCTTTTTACCTTTCGTCTGACTAATTTAGTTTACACAAATAGGACTGAAAACTGGGTACTCTATTGACCTTCTGAAGCTCTGGTTTTTCTTCTTGTAGCTGAGAAAAAGAAAAAAGCATCAGATGATAATGCAGATGCTGTGGAGACCATACAATTATTCATAGTTTCATTAGTAGTCCAAAACCCTTTGGATCAAAATTTTATTAAATGTCTAATATATTCTGTATATCAGGAATGTTAAAAAGTGTTTAGATATTCATACCAAAACAGTGTACTCTGCCTTAAGAATCTGGTTCCTATCAGGTAATGTAACATTTCCTTTATACAGCTCATAGGGATAGGAAACCAGAGCAGCCGAAGGATGTTGCTAGACTTTTGGGTTTCTGTTTTAGATTTTTCCCTCCTAACCCCTATAGAAGAGTAAGTTCTCTATAAGCACGTAGAGAATGAATGATTCCTCAAGCTTTTCTGATAAGACAGTGTGTCTTATCAGAAAGAGACCAAAGTCTTGATACATTTCCTTGCGTTTAGCAGGTTTTGGTGTGCGTATAGCTTAACATTTTCCAACTGCATTCCTAACTAAATTATATAACAACAAATACTATACAATTAACTGATCACTCTCTACCTTCTTTTTCAACCTCAGGCAAAGAATCTGATAAAGTTCAGGACTTATTCCAAGACCTTTCTTCTTGTTTTAGGCTTTGGCTGCTCTCAGGTCTATCCATCATCATTTTAGCTTTGAAAGTTGGTTCATTTGTCTTGTTCCCTTAGCTCTGTCACCTCAAGCTTCGAAGGTTGAGTCCCAATTTCTTGCATGTGGTCTTTCATTGGCCCACTCCCTGCTGGTACCCACTCCATCATTCTTGTAGCTATTTGATCTTCCTGGTTTTCTGTGTGTCAGACTCTGCCCAGCCACCTGATGGTTTTTGGTTCCAGGCTTGCCACAGATTTTCCATTCTCTTTCTGGCTTGTCATTCTGTCACTATGCTAAGCTTCACCCCTTTATCCTTTTAATTAAGGCACAGTTTATTGTATTTTTTTTTCCTGATTACCAAGTGGCACTTCATTATCAAAATTTTGGAAAATGAAGCAATAGCACAGTGGAAAACCAAAACAACTACCATCCCACAGTCTAGAGAGCATCACTGTTGCCATTTTGGCATATGAATTTCCAGGGGTGTTTCTCTTTCTCTCTCCCTTCCTCGCTCTCTCTCCTTTCCTTCCTTTTTTCCCTGCTTTATTATTTTTTTTAATCCTCATTTATTTTGGGGTGGTTTCAGATACCTTAGAAAATTATTGGCTCCTTGGGCATTTTTTTCCTTTTCATCAAGAACATTACTTTGAGCATTTTTCTTCAAAGATTATCTCCAAATGCTATAAAATTCCGTTTTCTTCTATTGCCTCTGTAATTTTCCTTCTCATTTCCTTCCCACAGTTTCAGGCCTGCATAAAATAACTCATGGTTTAATATAATGTATGTTCTCCATACCCTTTTTGATTTGGCCTGCTTGGATGTACTCTGTTATGAAGTTTTAATCTTGTAATAAGATTGTAATCTTCTTTGCTTTTCCACACATGACTGGCACTTTTTTTTTTTTGACAGGGGAAAAATATAGGGTATTTTGAACCTTGATGCTTTACAAACTCAATCACTAGTGATTTAGCTGCCAGGGAACATGGTGTATAATACCTAGATTACCCTTCTGGACTTCCTAATTAGTAAAGAGACTCGGTGTGTCATCAAGATGTCAGGCATCATTCTAAAAGGAACAGGCTGATTTTAGTCTTCCTAAAACTCCACAGGCCTTTTGATCATTCATTCATTCATTCATTCATCCATCCAGCAAAAATTTGTAGAGCATCCTCTTTTTCCAAAAGAAATATAACATAAACCACAAATGTGTACCACACATAAAATTTAAATTTTTTTCTATTAACCATGTTAAAAAATAAAAAACAGGGGCTCCTGGCTGACTCAGTTGGTAGAGCATGTGACTCTTGACCTTGGTATTGTGGGTTCGAGCCAGGTTATTGTAAAGATTACTTAAAAATAAAATCTATTTAAAATTTTTTTTAATTTTTAAAAAGGAAAAAGAAAAGAAAACCAAACCAGTAAAATTAATTTCACTAATATATTCTAACAACATCATTTATTCAAAATATTACATATAACCAATATGAAATTCTTTTTTTAAAGATTTTATTTATTTATTTGACAGACAGAGATCACAAGTAGGCAGAGACAGGGAGAGGGGGAAGCAGGCTCCCCGCTGAGCAGAGAGCCTGATGCGAGGGGCTCGATCCCAGGACCTGAGACAATGACCTGAGCAGAGGCAGAGGCTTAACCCATTGAACCATCCAGGTGCCCCCCCAATATAAAAATTATTAATGAGATTTTTTTCCCCCTGTCTTTAAAACCCAGTGTTTATTTTATACTTACAGCACATCTCAATTTGGACTAACTCCATTTCGAGTGTTTGGTAGCCACATGTGGTTTGGGCTATCATATTGAATAACATCATGCAGCAAACACTTTTCCTGAAGATTCTGTGAAGAGAAGGCAGATGTACCTCAGTCACTCATGGCTTACATTCTAATAGGAAAACAGCCATTACATAAGGGATTGTTAATACAATATAAACAATAAAAACAAAGAAAAAAAAATGCCAGGCTAAGTTCAGACAGTTATATACTCAAACTGTCTTGGGGTAGGGGGCAAAGAGATTCAAGTTGTCTTTATTATTTTCCCCACTTGAATTAATTAATTGTGTGATCTTCGGCAAATCAACTAACCCCTCCCTTCTAGACTCAGATTTGAATTATCATCCTTGACTCAAAAGAACTTACATTAAAAAATAAAAGATCCTACATTTAACCACTCAGCCCTACTGCCTTCCATAATTATTAGTTTAATATCTGTGTTCCCTGCTATACTGTAACTACTGTGAGGCTAGAGACTCTGTCCCATTTATCTATTTCTGTCTCTCCAGCACCATCACTCCATATTTTTGGAATGAAAAATGAACTGAAGAAGGGAATGAAAGTTAAATAAAGGCTTCCCACTTAAATCTCTTGTTAGGATTAAAATTCATTGGACAGTTCATATTCTCCCAAGTGATAAACTTCTCCATGCCTCTGTTTCCCTGCTTCCCCTTTCCTTTTTTTCTGCCACTTTCTGACTATTTAGCTAAGGCCTGCTTCTTCTTCTTCTTTTTTTTTTAACTTTTAAAAAAGATTTTCATTTGTTTGACAGAGAGATCACAAGTAGGCAGAGAGGCAGGCAGAGAAAGAGGGAAGCAGGCTCCCTGTTGAGCAGAGAGCCCAATGCGGGGCTCGATCGCAGGACCCTGAGATCACAACTTGAGCTGACGGCAGAGGCTTAACCCACTGAACCACCCAGGGGTCCCATAGGGCCTGCTTCTTAAGTCCCAGGAATTGTGAAAGGGATTGCTTACCAAAGATAAAAAAGACAGGATCCCTGTCCTCAAGAAGCTTAGAGCCTTTTGATGTGTTGCTATAAATGATGAGAGCCAACATTTGCTGAGTGCTTTGTTTGTGCCAGGCACTGTGTTAAGCACTTCATTATGCATTTGTCTTTTAAAATCAGTGTAGTATTGTGTATTTGGTGCTATTTTATTCTCATTTTACACATCAGGAAATTCAAACTTAAAGAAATTAAACTGTCCAAAACCTCATAGCTAGTATGTGTTGGAGTTGTGATTCAAACGTTGGTTGGAAACTGTATTATAAACCGCTGTGCTAAAAGACCTCCTCCCAAATCTTTGGAGTCCCTGGAATGACGTAGGCACATTATGCAAAATTAGATAAAGAGTCATCCGTAAAATGAATAACTGGTTAGGTATTAATCTTTTAAAAATGATAAAGGAAAGTGTGATCTGTCTCCTTACCAAATTCTGAGAGGAACTATTTCTTAGATCACTTACTTTATGCCTATTTGTTATTTTCTAAGATTAATTTATTAGAGGGGGAGGGGCAGAGGGAATGGGAGAGAAAATCTCAAGCAGACTCTGGGCTGAGTGTGGAGCCTGATGAGGGGCTCCATCCCATGACCCTGAGATCATGATCTGAGCTGAAACAAAAGTTGGAAGCTTAACCAACTTAGCCGCCCAGGTACCCCTTTTAGACCCATTTCTATCATGTATATGTAGACACACACATGTGTATCTACATGTATGAAATCTAGAAGTAATATAGATGGCAGTTCTGAGATCCCGAGTCACATACCTGTTTTAAGCCTAGTCAATGAGTGACTATTTTTCATTGATCAGTTTCATTCTTTTCAAAGACACAGTTGTCCTTGAAACCTCAACTATTAGACGAAGAGTCCACTAATTCAGTTATTTTGCTGATATCTTTCTGTCCTGAGAGGTGTTGATCTTCCTTTCATTCCTTCACCCACCACCTCCAGTAGCTACCCCTCCAGTAGTTCCCCTTCTTCCATGCCACTCTGTGTGAAAGCTCCCCTTGGAATTTATGGAGCAAGATTGTGCCAATTTTGCCCATCAATTTTCTTGAGGTAATGGTTTTCCAACTCCTGTCTTCTCTTGTCTTCCTTATTCTTCTCTAGATGTATGTTTCCCCTCCACCCCTGCACAAATGTTTTGAGTTCCTTTCCTGAGATTGCTTGTTTCTCTTCCATTCAAGAAGATGAGTTGTCATTTAATTTTGGAGAAAAACATGCTTATTCTTCATATCTAATTTTGAGCATCGCTTTCTTTTAAAAATACTAAAAAGAAATATAAAATAATAGGAAGTTCAAAATAGTGATCTGACTCTGATGCGCTTTTTGAGCAACTTGTCATCTCAAGAATATTTTTTAAATGACAATAATTTCTTTTCCAATCTGACTTACACTTCTGACTTTTCTCTTTCTCAGGAGGCACTCTGTGGTGGTTAAAGCCATGGGACTTCACGTCAGACAAGTTCAAATCCAATCTTTGCTAGTTGCCCTAGGCTATCTTGTTTCTTGTGTTATCCTCTCAGTGCCTCAATCATCTCATTGATAGCACGAGGATGATAATACCTGCGTTGTATGGTTAAAACTTAGTGCTTACTTTCAGCTTACTTTTTTTTTTTTTAAACATCTTTATTTTATTTATTTGACAGAGAGAAATCACAAGCAGGCAGAGAGGCAGGCAGAGAGAGAGGAGGAAGCAGGCTCCCTGCTGAGCAGAGCCCGATGCGGGGCTCGATTCCAGGACCCTGAGATCATGACCTGAGCCGAAGGCAGAGGCTTAACCCACTGAGCCACCCAGGCGCACCTCAGCTTACTTTTATACTAACGATTAATCTTCATAACAACCCTGTAAAGAAAGTATTAGTCAGATTTTACAAATGAAGAAACTGAGGCACAGAGGTTAATATAGGTAGTCATAAGAGCAGTATTGATAAGTTTGTATTTTTTTTTTCAACTTAACACTGAAGCACCAGCATTTTTCACAGTGACATAATTTGTAATGACTTTGTAAGCATAAGTTTTAGTGACAACATACTATTTCATTGTGTGGTTCTGCCATAATTTACTTTGGCATAATTAATTTACTACTGGCTTATTATCAGACATTTGGATTGTTTTGGATTTTCTTTATTTTAATGGACATATTTGAACATAGTTTTTTCCATAATTCTGATAATTCTTTTGTCACCTGGATTCAAGAAGAAGAGTTAGAGTCCAAGGGCAAAAGCACCTTTTCAGAGTCTTGCTGCCTGTTGCTACAATAGTTTCCCAAACTGTTGTATAAATTTATACTCCCATTAGCCTGAGAATGTCTGTTTTACTGCCCTCTCCGCAGGTCAAAGTCATCATGTAAAGAGCACAAAACAAGGTTAAATAATGTGTGCTGTCTTTCCCATCACCTAAGAGAACGGCTGATCTCTTTTCTATTGCCAGCCAGCTTGCCCTGGCTTCATCATTCTTGCCAGCTTTCTCTTAAGCTACCAGATAATGGTCAGATGCAATGAAACCTCACCAGAAGAATTTTGATGTTGAGGAGTATGCCTTTGTAATCATGGGGACAATTAGGGCCTTTGTTTGACAAAGTCCAGCTAAATTGGGTAGATTTTTAAAACCAAGGAATGATTCATAAAGTAGAGTGATTGCAGATATTTTTATTGCATTCTTAACCTGAGATCTAATGAACATTTGCTGCTTTGGAACAGAGCAGAGTCTGTGGCAGAGGATTTCCATGAGTTTCTTTCAAGGAATTAAAAAAAAAAAAAAATTTCAGTGTTTTTTCCTCCCTGAGAGGTGATGTTAATTTTTGTGTTTCCAAGTATGGATTCTGTAGCCAGAATTTATGTCCTTTCACCTACCAGCTTTATGGAATTAAACAAGCTATCAAACCTAACTCTCTATTTTCTCATCTATAAAATGGGGATAATAATACCTATCACTTTGAGCTTTTTGACAAAAGAGGTACTATGTGTGAATTCTCTTATGTGTACTCAAGTCATGGTTTGTTGCATGATTGAATTTCTATTGCTTTTATAGAGGAGTTTTTAGGATTTAACAACAATTCTTTTTCTGTAGTTATTTTGGTCCAGACTAGATGCTAATTGATCTTTGGTTTTAAAATCAGAAAGGCTGTTGGGGCGCCTGAGTGGCTCAGTGGGTTAAAGCCTCTGCCTTTGGCTCAGGTCATAATCTCAGGGTCCTGGGATCTAGCCCCACATTGGGCTCTCTGCTCAGCAGGGATCCTGTTTCCCCCTCTCTCCGCCTGCCTCTCTGCCTGCTTGTGATTTCTCTCTCTCTGTCAAATAAATAATTAAATAAAATTAAAAAAAATAAAATCAGAAAAGCTGTTAACAAGACTAGACTAAAAATCTAGATCTTTAATATCCCTAGGGCCAGTGATCATACCTCCAAAGGGAAAGCACAAATTAAATCAGGAATGCCACTCTAAGACTTGTGTTTACAACACTTACATAAAATATTGTTCATGAACACCTTATAGAGAGGCTTGAGAAGGAAAATATCATGGAGCTCTGGTGTCTGAAGCATGTGTAGACTCACAAAACCCTTCTTTGACTTCCTTCTTCTTCTTCTTCTTCTTCTTCTTTTTTTTAAGATTTATTTATTTATTTATTTGACAGAGAGACAGCAAAAGAGGGAACACAAGCAGGGGGAGTGGGAGAGGGAGAAGCAGACTTCCCGTGGAGCAGGGAGTCCAATGCTGGGCTCAATCCCAGGACTCTGGGATCATGACCCAAGCCAAAGGCAGATGCTTAGTGACTGAGCCACCCAGGCACCCCCCTTCTCTGACTCTTGGCACTTCATGTAAAGCAAGTGCATGCTTTCAAGAAAAACTAGCGACCCACCTGCAGTCACTCCTAACTTCCTTGTTTTTTTGTTTTCCCTTCTGTTTCTTCAGTCAGAAAGGATACATCAAAGACAGATATTCCAGGATGCAAGAGAATGGCCTTAATAACAACCACCATCACAAAAGCAGCAATAGCTTACATTTATTGAGAACATATAAGGTGCCAGGTCCCGTGTTTAAGCACTTTCTATATCTTGTCTTTACAGTAACCAGAGAAGAAAGTACTACTATTATTCCTAGTTATAGAGGAGAAAACTATTTAAGTGACTTGTTCAAAAGAAGCGTGTGTGAGATCTCGTATGTAAGCACAGTTCTTACTCCAATTTCTTGGGTCTCTGTAGATCTCTGAGTATGAAATTCATAAGATCTGGAGGGTGCTAAGAAAAATGTGACTAAAGGCCGATAATGTCATAAAAATAAAGAACAGGAAGGAACTCCTTGCACATTATTCAGACTAACCAAACTTTCTTTGTATAATTATGGAAACTGAGGGACAGGGATGAAACTTTCCAGAGATCACACAAACTATTCTGTGGCTAAATGGGGACACACATGGCTGTAATTTGCTGCTAGCTTTTTAAAAAAAATTTTTAATTTTTTATTAACATATCACAGCACACACCATAGCACATACCTTCCCCAATGCCCATAATCTAACCACCCTCTCCTTACTGCTGTTAGCTTTTTAAGAACTTTTCTTCATGGAACATTTCAACCACACATAAAAGAGAATGCCATAATGAAACACTTATCATTCAGTTTTACAATTGCCTATGTTTTGCCATTCTTGTTGACTTCTTTTCTTTTGATGGTTGTATTTTAGCTCTTAAGTGAGAAGGAGAATTGAAAGAGGACTGGAAATACCCAAGAATTTTTTAAATCTTTGTTTCAGCTTTAAACAAAATGCTAGTATGAGGACGTGTATGTTGTTACTGACTAATATTCGTTATCCAATTATAATACCCCTTCCAAAGCCAACTGAAGCAGAGGGGGAAAATGTACTTGGAGCAATAATAATAATTAGTCTTGTAGGTTTAGCTTGTAGTATTCATATTTGATGTTAAATGGCCTGCTTTTTAGTGAAATTCTCATTGGACGTCTTCTCCTGTTTGATCTACTATGTCCCTTCACCCTCCAAGGGAGGCACATTTTAACAAATCTCTTCAGTTTAGGACATTGGAAAGATAAAAGCAAAGATGCCAGAATCTGTCCATTAGCTTTTTAGGAACAATGGTTCCCAAATATCTTTCTGCTTAAAATCCTATTATTCTTGTCAATAGTAACATTTTTATTATTTCACCTTTGCTAAGCACTAACAATTAGCTGGGCACCAGTTAAAAACAAAGAAAATCTGTCTCAGCTCTTAGGTGCTCAAGGTCCAGTTCTCATGCCCCTCTGCCCTCTCTGTGTCATTTCTGTGCCCAGTATTTGTCTTTGAAGTTCAATAGAGCCCGAACCACAGAAGAGAACTTCAGGAAAACGGACAGAGCTAAGCACCAACTGCCAAATACCAGAGTCAGCTGTTCAGGAGTGTCTTTAAGCAGTCACTTGGCTCTCCCAAGGAGTCAAGGGGTGGCATCTCTGCCAGAAGGGCAGAGGGAGTAGTTAGACCAAGAAAAAGGAGGCTTGAGAAGTTCCTTTAAAAAATCAGTAAAGCTCCAGAACAAGAAATTTATCTCTGAAGACTCAGGAGGAGAGAAAGGGTCCATGCTTAAAATGCCAAAACGTAGCCCAGCAGATTGATTCTGTGCAGCCAGTATCAATCATGCAGATAGATTTTGCTGCAAAATGGTCCGATGTTCCTTTTTTTCCTCTTCTCTGACTTAGGAGTCCAGATGGTGCATGAACAGTGAGTGAAGAACGGGTAGATATTTTAAGACATCTTAATAAGGTGGGGATGCTGAAGCTAAATATGAATTTCCCAGTTCTCCATTCTCTATATACATGAAATAAAATTCCTGTACTGCACTGCCAACAAGTATCTGTTTCAGTGGAACTTTATGTTGTTATGGAATAAAAGTTTGAATATTCCTTTAAGAAAAGAGGGTTTGGGAACTAATTACTTTCCCTTGATAGGGTCTATTTCTGCAGGAACACATTTTAGGTGATTCTAATGTATTAATGATCTACTAAGGGTTTGGACTTCTTTTTGTTCTCCACAATTTAAAAAAACATAAAACTTTCTGAGGTTATAAAAGTGATATATGACCACTGAGGAAAATTTGGAAAATATATAAAAACACAAAGAAAAAATTGATCACCTTAGACTTCTACCCCCTGAAATAACTACTGAGAGCATCTTGTAATATGTTCTTTTAGTTTTTTTTCCCTGTATATAAATATTCATACTATCATAATTTAGTTATTCATTTTCCTGTCATTGGAACGTTAATTTACCAAGTGTGAAAGAAATAATATGTAATTTAGGTCAAGTAAAAAAAAAAACATCGACTAGGATTTATAGGCTTGATTTTATAATTTAAAACATCAATGGAGAAATTGTAAGGTCCATTGTCCTAAGACATGTTATAATTCCCTTTAATAAGCAACAATGGCTAAAACATGTGATCTAAAATTGTAGCATTTGCTTACAAACAGAAAATAGCGGAAACAAAGAGAAACTATATGTACTTGCAGGCAATAAGAAAGCCTTGTGTTATTTAGCATTTAAAATTGTCAAAGATAGAAATTAAAAGTACAAAAGCTGAAGCATTGGTGACCATAGTGAGGCCTCCAGACATGAGTCAGCCACAAAAAATGCTCAAACTCATTTAAAAAGCTCTTTGTCATGGTCCAAAAAAACAACATTTTTAGTGTTTTCCTTTGACTTCACATCCCGCTATTCCAAGTACATGGCTAATTATTATCTGAATGATATCTATTATTCCTGTGTTCTAACCGGATATGATCCAAATATGGCCACAAACACATTATAGTGTGCAGTGAAATCAAAAGAATAAGATAATTCTGTCTTAAAGGGTTAATGGTATTTTCACTCCTCTTCAGTTCAAATCATGGACAATGACTTTACTGTTGTCTATTCTAGGCAGCTGTGCAGAATAGTAAAGATTTGGAGATCTTTGTAGGCAGGAGAAAAATTAAGTCTTTGTACACTTTTTATTCAGTATATTCTACCCAACACCCATGTGTAAGAGTTGGACTTGGGAGTTGCAACAGGCTAAGGAAAGTTTGCATAGATAAACAGAGTTATTCTAAATTCTGTGCCTACTAAGCTCTGAATCACAAAGTGCAATTGCAAATCTTCTAGAATTGGTATATAAAACATCCTTTTCTAACTCTGCCCACTATATTCTGTGGGTTTCATTGATTATTTTTGAATAATGAATGTATGAAAAAGAATTAGCTGTAAAGTTAGCAATTACCTCATCATTTTCAATTCTCAAACCGTTACTGTTCGTAAGCCTCAGAGAAGTGGAGTGGTTTTGTGAAAAGAACATATCCATATATGGAAGGAAAGGCAAAAATACTAACATAGTTCGAAATAACTAAACAAAGAATTCCAAATAATTGGGCGCAGTGGCCACAGTTGAAAAGTTATCATTAAAATCACTTGTACTTCTATTTGGGTCCAGGATGGATCGTTAGGTGTCGTTCTTTGTGTCTCTTATGCTTGGTATGAGAGCATAACTGGAAAAAGTGCCCCAGTGTGACAGGGAGGGGGGAAAACTGGGACAGGAAATACCATTTGGATCTAGGATCCAAATTGTCACTTTGTCACTTTGGGAATAATTTCCTTTTACTTTGTCACTTTGGGAAAAATTTCTAAGAAAGAGTTTAAAATCCTAATGCCCTTTCTTATCTTGCTCTTGTATTTAACTGGGGAAGGAGTAATGATTATTATTATAATTATATATTATATGTTATTTATATAATATTATATATAATTATAAATTATATATTATTATTATAATTAAAATAATTATAGTAATAATTATTGAGCACCTAAATGTGCATTAGGCACTCTTTTTAAGTATTTCAATCATCACAATAACTCTATACATTAGTCAAAAGCTTACTATGGCTAAGAAGGCCCCAAATAACTTTGGCCCCAGTTACTTCTCTGCCCTCATCTCTCCCCAGTCTTAAAATATACCCTCCTGGCCATGCTGGTCTCCTTATTCCTCACACACAACATGCACATTCCCACCTCAGGGCCTTTGAACTTGCTGTTCTCTCTGCCTGGACTGTTCCTTCCCCAAATATCTGCATGGTTTACTCTCATATCATTCAGATCTCTGCTCTAACTTCAACTTAACAGCAAAGCCTTCCTTAATAATCACAAAGAAAATGTTATCCCTTGTCTCTCTCTGTCCCCTTATCCTGCTCTATTCTTCAGAGCACTTATCACCACTAACCATATATATTTGTTATTTTCTCTCATCCCCTGTTAGAATGTAAGCTCCTTGAGAATAGGACTTCCTTCACCTCCCCCTGGTGACTTATCCCCAGTTCTTAGAACAGTGCCTGGTACATAGTAGACATTGATTATATTATATTTGTTGAATAAATGGATGAACAAAGAAACTCAACCTCAGAAAGGTTTAGTAACTTGCCCAAGGATACAGTACAGTGGCAGAACCAAAATTAGAACCTGTGAGCTTCTCAATCCAACAGGTGGCAGAGGGTATGACATTTGAACTGAGCTTTAAAAGATTAGTAGAACTTAATATTTAGTTGCTGTTGCTGAAATGATACTGTGTATGTGTAGCTTCACATCATCATTCCTTATTAATATTTTTATTCCACTTAGGAATAAATCTTGTTAGTATGGGGATGGCAAATCACACAATACCTTAAAGATAGCTTTCTTCATAATCTTTTCCCTGTCCACCCACTCTATGGGCAGCGGCTCCTGGGCTTTACACTTGTGACCCAGGTATGACACCTGGCAGGAGAGGAAACTTGGTGTGTTCTCCCTGTTCACAGACATGTTCAGATGAGCTTCTTATTCCATGAGATGCCCTGAGCCCAGTATCTGGCCCTTGGGTCTCAATAAATGATCATAATTATTAGCATTATTATATTATCATTTTACCCATCACCCTTAGGCTTAGTGCCTAGCACAATTTATGTCCCCAGATTTCTTTGGACCACATTTTCCCAGCAGCTCAGCTGTCTCTGTGCCTTGGGCAGACCCTGTGTTCTTCCAGTCTTTGGCACCTCTTACCGAGGGCGGTGCAAACACCTGGTTTGTTCTGTCCTTTGATATGGACATAGGGGAATCCTGAATACCTATTTATAGCATCTTCACAGATATTTCATTAGACTTTGGGCAAACTGCAACTGTGCATGGTTTTCAAGAAAACTTGTGGCTTATTGCACTAAAAATTTTTGTTTAGAAAATATACATCCCACCTTTCTCTTCTGGTATGTTTAGTTATTTTTCTAACATTTACCTGCAGTCACAGGCTCTCTTTCTCATGCATATGGAAGAGTCATGATCTTTAGAGTCACACAGTCATTTTTGAGCTGTGTGACCCGGAATGAGCTGCTTCACCTCTCTGAACCACAGATTCTCTATCTATAACATGGGAAAAATAATGTTCATCTTACAGAGGAGTTGTAAATGGCATAATGTATACAAAACACCTAGGAAAATGTCCGACATATGCATTGAAATTATTTTTGTTGTTGCTGTGTTGAAGAGACTGATGATGAAGACAGATGATGTTGTCCTAAGTAATGTTGAGAAGTCATGGCTCCTGATATGGTCTTGCTCTCCTTTGAAGTATGTCCTACTTAAAACCTTCGCACTTCTCCTTTATTCCCATAGCTGCACAGGAAGTTCCTATGGGCAAGAGCTTAGAGCCAAGGAGGACTCAGCAATGTAATCCTCAGGCCCAGGAGAGCATGGTGCTTCTTCCTCTATGATTATACAGGCCGTGCTGTGACCTGTGGAAATTTTCTTTTTTGCTTCAAACAACTCTATAAACAACTCCAATATCTTTGATCTCTCTTTTAACACCACCTTAGACCTTCTGTTATTAGACCTTAAGCTCATTATCACTCTGTTCTATTTGCTTCTAAAATGGTCTAAGAGGTTTACTACTGTACTGTGGGCCCCTAGAGAACAGGAACTGTGCCTTATCCAGCCCCAGCACAAAGCACAGTGCCTGAAGATGTTCAGTATGTTTGTTTCTTACAGTGGGTGTCTGTGTTCTTGCTAAGGTTTCCCCTCCTCTTCCATCATCTTGCTTTATCTATTCATATTTCTAGCATCTGATTTGTGTATAGACATTTCACCTCAGCTTGACTTTTTCTCTTGGTTTTTACCCTAGTAGGCTTACATTTTCCTTATTTTTTTTTAAAAGATTTTATTTATTTATTTGACAGAGAGAGATCACAAGCAGGCAGAGAGGCAGGCAGAGAGAGGAGGAAGCAGGCTCCCTGCTGAGCAGAGAGCCCGATGTGGGCCTCGATCCCAGGACCCTGAGATCATGACCTGAGCCGAAGGCAGCGGCTTAACCCACTGAGACACCCAGGCGCCCCATTTTCCATATTTTTTTATTTAAAAAAATTAATGTATGCTTTCAGTTAAATGCTTTAGCTGCTGGAAATACCTGGATGGTCATGAGAGTTTTTAAGAAGTTTCTTGATGGTGTATTTTACCCTGTTGCTTCCCTCTCTAACATCTTAAATAGGGAGCAGAGCTTCCCTCCCTTTCAGCACTGCTTTTTATAACATATTAAATTTCTTCCTTTTTTTAAAAGAGGAATTTGCACCTCCTTCATATATTTCTGGCAAATTTCCCGGACTTTGGGAAATTAATTTTGGCCATTACCCTAGCAAGAAAGGGAACTATCTTTCACTTTATATTCATAATCTCTGCTTTTTTCTTGTGTCTAAATCCTATTAATTCTACTAGCCCACTTCTACTTTTGTTTTAATAATAATAACTAACATTTGTATAATGCTTTACAGTTTAACACGTATTTTCACATTCACTATTTTCATTTGAACCTAACAACTCTATGAGAATGGCAGAATGGTGCATTATTACACCAGTTTCACAGATGAGAAGAAGCAACCACACCCCAGAGGGTTTAAATTTTTTATTTTGGTCACATAGTTTATAAGAACTAGAGCCTTGGGCTTGAACCCAGTTTTCAGATTCCAAATCCTGTTTATTTCCTACTGTTCCATAGCATGTATATCTGGAAAGATTCTTGGTGACTAGTTGTAAATAATTTGGCTTCATAGGTGATCTTGATTATTTTCAGTCTTGTTTGTTTCTTTTTCTTTTTCTTTTTTTTTAAGTTTGTTGTTGAAATCTATCCAGACCCACCTCTCAGAATCCCCATCTCCACTCTTTCCCTTGGCTCAGCACTCAGCTGATTGTCTGTCTTTCAGGAAAGCATTTCTGACTCTCCAGATTGGATTGGCCCTTCTTAGACCACCCAGTTCATCCTTGTATGTCCCCATGTGTCTCTGTAAATTATCCTTTTTCCTATTCACATCTCCAAGTACGAGACTATAAACTATGTCACGACAAGGGCCAGCCAATCATTCTACCTTTGTGACCCACAGAATCTAGCACATTGTCTGGCACACAGTAGGTATTCAGCAAGTATTTATGAAATAAGTAAGTAACAAACGGGAACATGAGTGGAAAGTTACTTTGTGTAGCTAACCAGAAGAAATCCCAAAGGGGGTCTTGGGGAAGTCTTGTTTTGTTTTCTGTATTTGGGGGATGCATTGTGCAAGGCACAAATGCAGAACAGAGCATGTGATTATGTGAAGAGACAAGTCATCGCAACGCCATTTCTCTCAAATACAAAAAATCGCCCTGTGACATTTCTTATAAAGGAGAAAGAGTATATTCAGTAGTGAACTGTTTTTCTTTTTTCTATAATTGTTGATGATTGTTCTTCAGAGTCTGTGGCTTTTTATAGGTCATGTTCTTACAATTTTTCTAGTGAAAGAAGAAATGTTAAAAAAACAACAACAAGTAAACCTATTAGAATAGTGGTTTGTGAAATTACACATTTCCCTGAAACAATTTTAGAAATACTGATTTATTAGATGACCAGAAAACAGTGGAAATTTTGCATTCGTGAAACTAATATTGACTTACTTAACTCTAGTCAGTTATGTGTAGTCTGAATTGATAGTGAGACCCTAGATTGAGAACAAAAAGTGTTAACACCATGTTTCAATTCATCTAGCTACCCAACAAATACCATTATCCTTAATGCTGTGTTTGTGCCTCTACTATCAAGGTTGCATTTGGATTTTTTATAGCAAAATCCTATTGCTAGAGGTATATAACTCTATTGCAAAAATCCCTTTTGGCACACATCATCTTCGTTTGTGGAAACAAACAAACAAACCTTAGTCTAATCACTGGGTGAACTGAGAATGGAAAAGGAAAACAATTGCTTCTAATTAGTACTACCCTTTTTTTTTTTTTTTTTTAGCCATTTTAAACAAAACAGTAGCCAGAGGGTATGAATGGCCTGAATATAAAATAGTGCTATTGAGTTTTGTGTGTGTAGTTATTGATTTCTTGGTATCTCGAGTTTGGAAACTCTTGTCTGTTAAAGCCAAGTTCAAGCATCTGCTCTTAGTTTTGCCTTCACGTACCTTCATTTTATTTTGTAATTTGAATGTACTTGCTTTTGGGAATGGAAATTCCTTGGTCAACGGCCTGAATTGACATCAGAAACGAGAAAAGAAGCCAAGTCTCTTCTGTGCAAGGAGAAAGGACATGATTTCTCACGTGAGGATAAATTTTAGGTCAAGTATGATAATAAGGCTGAAGAAGAAGAATTCAGGTTTAGAATGATTCTGATTTGTAGGGCTGTTTCCTAGAGGCCAAATCTTTTCTGAAAATACCTTTTGCTTCCCTCAAGTGAGAAAAGGCTAGTACTTCCCTTCTCCGCACAGGGAAGGGCTTTGCTGAGGCACCAAAATCACCTGAGGCTCTCTCTAGGTCTCTAAGCAGGGACCTCTGACAGAGCTACAGGTAACAGTGAACATCACTGGGCCTCCTGGCAGCGCTGAAACAAGCTTACATAGGACGTTAAGGGCCCTCATAGAGTAAATAACGATAAAGTTTGCTTTCACTTTTCACATTGGTGGTTGTTATATGCTGTTCCTTCTGGATTCCCCTCTACACAAGCTCCAACTTTTTTCTGCCCGACTCCTAATGGTTCTCACAACTTTTCTCAAACTTCATCTTTTCTTGGAGATCCTTCCTTGTACCCTTTCATTGCTTTGTCTCCATTTCCCCCATATCATATTTGTTATCATGCTTGCCTCTTTTATAAGCTATAAGCAACTTGACATCTAGCACAATTGCCCAGCATACAGTAGGCATTCAGCAAATGGCTTTTGAATGAATTATTTGAACAAATGAGTTAAACTAGCTGAATTTGGATTAGTTTAATATGACACCAATATGTTTGAAACCAGTTGCTACCTTTAGCAAAAAGAATCCATTTTCATTGAATTGCCTCAGCTGATTCAGTCCAGACGATCTCCTATCAACAGAGATCTCAAACTGAACTTTCTAAAACTCCATCCTATGCAGTGAGTTTTCTTAGAAACATTACCCTTGCTAATTACTGCCTCTTATGGGAGAAGGTACTCTCAAGAAGTAGTTGCCTGGTTCTGGATACACTCACCTGATGAATAGTACTAAAAGTAACAGCTTTTAGCACACATGATAGCCGATATAAATTTTATTTTTTTGGAGAAAATTAAGATTTGGCAAATACGTTAGACTTTGTCTTAAAAAGCTACTATTAAAAGGGTTAATCTGTGCAATGGAGGGTGGTCCTCTAGATGTGAGGTATTTATAGCAGCCTGCAAAGACAAGTCTGGACTTTTATGTCTCATTGAAAGTACGGGTTTATATATTTGGATTTGATCACAAAAGAAGTCAAGAGAATTATTAATCTGAGTATTCCAAAATGAAAGAAGAGTCTATTTAGAATCCAACCATTCTTTCTGAGACAGAATGCAGAGCTTTTGTCGGGATTTTGTGAATGGCATTGAACAACCATAGGCTTGCTTTTTTTTTTTTCAGGTTATTAGGGATGCATTAATGGAATTATCCATAGTGACAACTTGGAAAAGGAAGGCCTATACACTAGGAAAGGAAAGAGTCTTACGGGTGCTACAATGACCCATTTTACTTGGGTACTATAGGACAAGTGCTGTCTTTCCCTATGTATGATATCTCCTCTTATTTGTCTTATTTGTAAACACCTCTACCGCTGAATGAAGATGCTGACGGGTATGATATAACTGTATTGCCTGGCCCTCCTGCCTGACTCAGGAGTATTTTGTTAACTTGAATTAACATTTTATAAATCATGAATATTGAAATGGGAATTCAGACAGACTCCATTATTGTCATTTGCAGGATTGGTACCTCTTGGATATCTTTTAATTTAGGCTTATTGCCATTAACAGTTTAGGTACATTAATGATCAATTTAAAAATCACATATTTTGTCATAGCTTCCAATTATAAAAATATTTTCATAATGTTAACTAATGATATGCAATAACCCTGTGAAGTAGACAGGACAGATTTTTTTATTTCTCAGATGAGGAAATAGAGGCTTAGACAGGTCAAATAACTGACTTTGACAAGATTTATCCTATATAATAACATCTTTAGCTCATAATACTCAATTTTTTTTAATGTAAGGGCAAAAACACCCAGCATGTTTTGAGTAATCCCTTTTATTGGACACACTGTACAATATTGACAGAGAGGCTTCTGTGCCTACAGAAATCCTTTCCTCAGAGTCAATCCCTTACTGACCTTGAGGGGTTTTCTATATCCCCAAAGCTTCTCTGTCAATATTCCACCATTAGTCCAATAAAAGGTATTACTTGAAACTTGACTCTACATTTTGTCTGACCAATAAAGGCAAGTAATTAAAAATATTGAGTTAGGAACCAAGACATATTGGGTATTGTGATGCTCTAGTAGGTACATTCTTGAAAAATAATTTACTGCCACAGTATTAAAATATAATGTATTTATTTTTTTAAGTTGGTAGTCTGAATTTTTCCAAAAACCAGTCTAGATTTTCAGAGCCAGGTATACTTCTGGTGTACCTGGAGGAAGCATGGAAGGGTCTTTAGTTCTATTCCCGGCTATCCATCCTTGACTTAGCAAGAAATGGGAAAACTTACTTTTGTCTAAACTCACGGGTTGTTTTTATTCAGAACTCAGAGGTCTCTATGGCCTTACTATAGAAATAGGACATTCCTAATATTAGTACTCTGAAACCTTGTAGCCACTGACCTCTTCCATCCTCAGCCCACACCCAAAATACTCCACTTTGTGCTATACTTGAAAGGAATGATTAATCATTACACTAAATTGTAAACTCCATGGATTAGGATTTTTTTTTTCTCTGATTTTTTGCTTCTGAATCCTAAGCACCCAGAACAGCTCCTGGCACACAGTAGGCACTCAGTTAATATTTGTTGAATGAATGAATGAGTGAATGAATGAATAACACGGATAGACCTGGAAAATTGAGAAGGAGAAAGAACTTCATTCAGGCAGACAGTATACAATTAACAAATTCTGGGCAAGTGGGATGTGTTTGAGGAAAGTAAGGAATCTAACGTAGTTAACAGAGAAGACTTATCAGGAACCGTTGCTTGTCCTATGTAAAATAAAGGCAAAAATCCTGACTTAGTTGCTGTGCTCTCACAGAGCAACCTTCGTCTGTATTATAAATTGTAAAGGCTGACAGGCCAAGCAGAGACTCCTTAACTTTAGTCGGTAACCTTAGCACCCAGCAGATGCTCATTCTTTTAATGATGGATAAATACGCGTCAGGATAATTAAAGCCCCAGAGGATCATTGTGAGCATGAAGTGAGATAACATAAGTAAAGTTGTTGAACAGAGTGATTGGCATAGAGCTGGTGTTTGATAAGTTATTAGCTCTAATCTTAACAAAGATCCTGGATGGTAACTATTCTTATCTCCATTTTACAGATGAGAAAGTAAGACTAAAGAGAGGTTAAGTAACTTGCCTAAATTACCCAGCTGCTTTGACTCCATTAACTAATGTGCTTTTTCCTTTTTCAAGACTTGAGTGTCATTTTTGTTGGGTACAGAAATTATATGGACCAGAAAAATACCATTTTATTCTGTTCCCACTAAGAGTCACTGTAAGGCAAATCCTTGGAAATGTTCAAAGATAGTACAGAATATAAATGAAAGCAGAATTAGGTTATTGCTTTTGCTAGACAACATGATATTGTGGCCAAGAGACTAAAATCTGGTATTGGACAGATTTAGGTGAGCGTTCCAGCTGCTTCACTTAATGAGCTATGTGACCTTCAGCAAGTTACTTAACTTCTCTGTCTCACATTTCTCCTCTGTAAAATGGAGATTAGAATCAACACCTCTCTCATAAGACAAGATAAATGATGCATATACCTGGTTAGTACAGTGCCTAGCACATAGCAAGCCATCCACAGCACACCCACATATATCCCATTTTGGTTATAAAGAATAGGCTTTATAATTGGATTTGTTTCTTTGGGTCTTGCTTGACAACAATTAAATTGGCATCATGGAAGCAGTAAGAAGTCAGTGTTGAAGTGGGCACTCCATTAAGACAAATGGTTTGGAGGGGATGCTCCCACTTCCCTTGATGCTATATTGTTTTGGTCTGTCTAGCTGGAGAGCAAACCAAACAGCAGTGTATTGATTTACGGTATAAAGACGCTACCTTTACAAGATGAAGGGCTAGAAACTTTATTTTCTTTTAATGAAAGTTCAGCTTCTGTAGACCACAGCCAAGTCAGCTAGGGGGAACAAAGAAGAATGTGGGTTGTTGTTTTTTTTTTTCCCCACCTACAGATTTGATTGCTTTTAATCTCATGGGAGAACAGCGTCAGGAGGTATTATTAAAGCATTAGCCCAATAGCCTCTTGAAAAGATGGTGACCAATGTAAGCATATGACCTCAAACTGATTTAAAAACACTAAATGCTACCAAAAAGCGGCATAAATCTGTCTTGTATAAGGAACTGGCAATTCCCAAGTTAGCTGAGGAAAATTTATTCAGTTTGTTATTTATTTTATAGAAATTCATACCATACTACACTCTACTTATACTGAGTAATTGATATTTTGGGTACATATCAGTTTGTTAATAAAGTCTCACATAGTGTTATTTTCTTCAGTTGCAGGTCTTTATCCTGGAGAATGTTTTAGGTATTTACCTATATTCCAGAAAAATAATAAGAATATAGATAACATAGTGATGAAAAAATATTTTTTTTTTGTTTTGAAGGACTAATTTCTCCTATTAACTTAAAATAGAATTCAGGAATGTGGAAATCCATTTTTTAAAACTTTTAGCACTCAACAGTTAATGTTTAACATTTTATAACATAGTATACTTGTTATGGGTAGTTACATGCATAAATATCAAAACTCACTGATAGTATGTTTTAACAGAAGTTACATCTGAAATTTTAAAAAATGGCCAAAACTAATATGAAATATTAAGTTCCATGTTAAATTTTGGGTTCCACATTATATTTTCTTTTGTCCTTTAAAGTGAACCCTTTTGAAATTAGATTTTAGAGTTTCACTTTTAATGAAAATTCAGAAATAGGAAATATGTGTGTTTTGTTCAAACAGATAACAGGGTTGTAAAATCAAGACATAAGAAAAACTGGAAGATAGAAGAGCTTTTGTGTATTATGGCTAGAGGTTTCAAGCAAAACTAAGCATCAAAATATTAGAACACACTAACAGAACCCCATTGTCACTAAAACTAATTAGTGTTCTGCTGTTTAATGCAAAAGCCTACATGCTGTCTTGACCTTTTTACACATTGTGTCTAAGGTTGTGCCATAAAACAGAGGGAAGCACAGAATGCCTCCAGATAGCCTCAGAGGTTTTCTTTTTTAAGTAGTTCAATTGATTGTAACAATGCAGGCTGTGTATAGGACTTATTTAAAGGTGCTGTTTATTAGATCTTGATTACAAGGAGCCAGTGAATTAAAGTAATGTCATGCTAGGGAACAGTTTCCAGGGCAGAATGACTGCCATTTCTTTTTAATGTGATGCTGCATGGTTTAAAATACACTTACCATAGAATGCATGACTTTGAAAGTTAGCTCTCAGTAAACCCACACGACAGGCAGAATGTAGAGCCGCGGATTCTCTGAAGAAGGTATAATAAAGCAAGATTTTCATGGTGCAGCAATGCAATGCTAAGAAACAGTTATTGAAGAAGATAACCCAGCAGGATAGTAACTTGCAAACACATAAGGGCCTTTCATTTGAAAATCCCCAGGCAGTTTGGAGACTGTGACTCATGAACATCCTTGCAAGGCAGATGTGGTTTGGTAGTTTAGCAAGTGTCATTTTCCTCTGTTTTGGGTCTGACTCAGAGTGTTCTCAGAAATTTGTCAAAGGAGAGAAAGAAACGCAGAACCTTCTGTGGCTCTGCAAGGCTTCCACTGTGGAGTCCACACTCCTTAAAAGAGCTCACAAAGTTTACCAAGCCCATGTATCACAGTGGTTAAGCACACAGATCCTGGGGTCTGATAGGACAGGGGTGTATTCCAGCTTTGCCACTGAGAGAGCACGAGACCTTGGGTAAGGGTCTTGAGCCTCTATTTTTACATCTGTAAAATGTGGATAGTAGAAGTACCTTCTTTATAGGATTGTAGGGAAGATTTATTGATGTAATGCATGTAAGATGCTTAGCACAATGCATTGCATGTACTGTGTTTTCAATAGATGGTAGCTAATGGCAACAATAATGACTGTTGCCTTCCTTTCTAGCCTTATCCCCTGCGACTCTAAGTACCAAATCAGCATACTTATTTGTAGCTATATAAATTAATTGCTTTTTCCAAAACATATCATGCATCTTGTAAATATTGTGGATATGGAATACAGATTGTGTGTAAGCTTTCCACAGTAGACTTACAGTTCCTTGAGGACGGAAGTCTTGTGCCTGACATACTTAGTCAGTGACGACTGGAATGAGACTTCCTCAGTGGTCCTTTGGTGGCTTCCACAGAGCAGCATATCCCACAGAAACATTAACCTCATAAAATTTATTTGTTAAAAAGGAGTTCTTGGTCAGCTAAGAATTCCACCAATGGTTGCTCAGGTCTATAGCCCGCAAATCATCTTTGATCCTTTTTCCTTATCCTTCCCCCTCAAAACATCTTATAAAGACCTGTTAAGGTGTCTTTTGTGATGTCTTTGGTTCCTGTCCTTCTTTGTTCTCACTGCCACCACTCTATTCCATTCCAAACCCTCATCACCTGACAACTGTGATGGGTTTAATGGTCATTTGTGTCTTTCTTCTCCATTGCGTTTGCTTGTTGCTTCCAGGTAAATGTTCATCATACAACTTCCCTGAGCAGAACACTTCCATACTTCCTATTGTCAAAAGCATGGTTTCAAATCTGGGTTTCCTACCAAAGAATGCTGGGGGTGGTTGGGAATGCTGAGCAGATGGTGTTCTGGATTCTCTACATTTGCTCCAACCAGAGAAGTTCTTGTGTATCTTTTTTATATATTGAGAACAAGATTTTGTTTCAAGAAAGGATTCTGTACTGTAAATAGGAATAGAAAGCTATTGGGCAAAACTGATTATTTTGGCACTTAGGTCCCCCACAATCTGGTCTGAATTTTTTGGAGTATTTTTTCATTACTCTTTTCCACAAAATTTTGGTCAAAACTGGCTAATCATTATTTTTTGGGCAATCCTTCTCATATCTCATCTCTATGCCTTTGCTTAAGCTATTCTTGTAATGAATACTGATACTGTACCAGCCAATATACTAAGCATTTTACCATTATAAAACATTATCTCATATTATTAACAACAACTCTATGAGGTAGCTGCTAATAATTATTCCCATTTTACCACTGAAGCTTACTGAAATTAAGTAATTTGATTAGAGCCACACTGTTAATAAAAGACAGAGCAAGGACTTAAACCCAGGCCTGTCTGACTTTTAGGTTCCCTGTTTGTATATGCTACCTTTTTGCCTGACAGTTTCCTCTTCTCCCATGTAATTACTGTCCTTTTTTCAAGTCTACCTCTTCCAAAAAAATCTTCAGTGACCTCTATATCTCATTATATTTCTCCCTTCCCTGAACTTCTCAACACTGACTATCTACTCCATTCATTTGATAATTACCACATATACTGCTTGCTATATTTTTAGGGGCAAATGTTTAGTTTTTCCAGTACATTCTCTGAGGTCATGGAAATTTTGTACCAAATCTTCCCTCCAGTCTTCCATTTTAAACTTTTAAACTTTCAAACTTCCATTCTAAACTTTTAGACCAATGCTTTCCAAAGGCGAGAAATTCCAAGGTTGGCATGCATATATATTGGACAAAGTGTCCAAAGATCTGAGTTTTAGCTCTTAGTAACTGGGGATGGGAGGAGTACACTGGGACTGTGGGGCTGAAGCCCAGCATTTTGTCCCTAGAAACCCCGATTATTTGGTTGTGATAAAGGGGAAAGACATGCTCCACACTTAACATTTAATATTATTTTCAGAAGCAAAGAAGACCACACATGTAAAAGAAGTTTTAAAATGCTTCAATGCTGCACACATGCTAAGTACTGTTGTAACAGTGGACATCAAAATGTACAGTTAGTAGACTCAGACAAGAAAGTTCTGCAGGAAGAGATGAGCTGGAGCAGAACAAGGGAAGCTCAGCAGAACTTGACAATCACGGTCATATCAGCAATCCAAAGAACATATTTTTATCAGTGCAACATCGTTATCCCTCTAACCATCATTTAATGCAGCCTGAAGCTTTCCATGATCAGAATCAACCTCCCAGGTCAGCCAAGCCAGATACTAACCCAAACAAAAGATAATATTTGCAATTTTTAAAAATGTAGTAGCCAGAATTAAACACATGTTAAATTAAAGAAAGGCTACTGCACACCATGCCAAGTCTCTTTTTGTTGTCTGGAGAGTTATAACAATCCTCTCCTGGCAGTTAGTTTTAAGATCATTAAATGATCCTCATTTGCAATATATTTGCAGAAGATTACAGCCATCTAAATTGACCCTGAAGGAAGACTTATTTCATTAATGGGCTGTCCTGTGCTAATGCATAAAGCTAGAAAAATATATCTATTAAATTCTTAATGTGTAAATGATGTTTCTGGCTTTCTTCTTAATTACAAAGCAAAATGAGCCCGAAGTGCACTATGTCTAGGAAAAAATGATCAATTTAATCCATCTTTCAGGGGAAGAACTTTTTTAGTCGATCTCCAAATTCCAGCTGGAAAAGCTCTTCCTGGGTAGCAGGCTCCGGACTTATTGCTTCCATCACTTACTGCAGTGTTAACAGCAAAATGTGCGGCCTGGCAAGCTATGGTACATTTTTTTCTGGATTCCAATGAACACAACAAAGAGGTGATTTGAGTTCTTAGAGATGTTCCCTCCTCCCTTTCACACAGTAAACCCAGCTTCTGCTAACTTTTCCTTGAAGGATTACTCAAGGGCCTTCTGTGCTTTGGTGCAAATGCATACCAAGAGTGAGCCCAGATTTGAAAATGAAGGATGTTGTGCTATTGCTAGCTTATCATATACATGCTGAATATTAATGCAGCTATAGAAAGAGATTTACTGTGCATATATATTTCCAGTGTATGCACAGAATCGCCTAACTAAAATCATAGTATAATATAATGATAACTAAGGGATCTCAAGAGCAGCTCCATTTGTCTACTGTAAGGTTGCTTGCAGTGGCAGGCAGTATCTGCATGGGAAGTTTAGGGGTTCCTGCTCTTAGACAGTAGTTAGTGATGGTACTTTGATTTCCCAGGAGCTTTAACTGGTTAATACTAGTAATTCTCTTTACACAAAAACACAAATACACCAAGTGTTTTCTCTTCCCAGCTTGGTGTGTTCTCCTTTGAGAAGTGGAATTTAAGCAGAACTGCTCATATCTGCTGTGCTTTTAGGAGAAGAGCAATGGTTCCAAGAAGCAAATTTATAGTTATTGGCAGTACAGAGATATAGCACATATACACATATTTGGTCTTGAGATGCCCTGGTTTTTAATTATGATTTATGGGACACTCTTTAAAAATAAAAGTTTAGGTACGGGTATTCATACTTTGTTGAATTCGGAAGTTTCACATATATCTGCCTCTTATTCCAGTGCTGAATTTATTAAACACTTTCCAAAAAGATTGTTTAAAGTATATAAAATGATAAAACAACCAAAGTAGGTAGCATTTATGAATTTGAGGGTTTTTAAAAATGAAAATATCAAAATTTGAAATTCACAAAGTTTCCATCAAATGCATGACTTTGTTCATTTCTGTGTGTGTGTTTTGTACTTTTCAGTATAAGAATACTATTGTGAAGTTTGGGTTGATAGATGTTGCGGTGAAAATCAAAGGAAAGAAACACCTGTTTGAAAAGATATAATCACACTTAGGCTCATAGTAGTATTATTTACAGCAGCCAGATACGGAAGTAACCAAAGTGTCCATCTATTGATGAATGGTTAAAGGAATAACTGGAATATTACTCAAACGTAAAAAGAATGATGGGGTGCTTGGGTGGTTCAGTTGGTTGAGCATCTGATTCTTGGTTTTGACTCAGGTCATGATCTCAGGGTTCTGAGATAGAGTCCTGTGTCCAGCTCTGTGCTCACTCAGTCTCCCTGAAATACCCCTTCTTTCTCCCCGCCCCGCCTCTACTCCTGCCCTGCTTGTGCTCTCTTTCTAAAATCAATCAATTAGTCAGCCAATCTTCAAAAACATAAAAAGAATGAAATTTTGCCATTTGTAACAACATGGAAGGACCTAGAGGATATTAGGCTAAGTGAAAGAAGTCAGACAGAGAAACACAGATACTGTATGATTTTACTTATATGTGAAATCTAAAAAAACAAAACAAATGAGGGAACAAACAGAAACAGCTTCTTATAGACAGGAAACAAACCGTAGGTTACCAGACTGGGGAGGGATTGGGGTGAAATAGGTGAAAAAGATTAAGAGGTATAAACTTCCAGCTATAAAATAAAAAAAAAGTCACCGGAATATATTGTCCAGTATAGACAATATAGTCAGTTATATTGTAATAACTTTGTATGGTGACAGATGGTAACTGGACATCACCAGGATAATTTTGTTATGTATATAAAAATCAAATCACTATGATGTATGACTCAAAGTAATGGGATAGGCTATAAAAAAAAAGGAAAATCAAGGAAAGACAACATTCTGTCTTAAAGTTTATATTTTTGTATTTTTCATGTGAATGTGTTGTACTCATCAAAGTTGAGAAGAAACTTCCTTCTTCCTGCTCAGATAAATTAGCACATATCTCTGATTTGCAGTAGAATGATGCCAAAATCAAATCTGGTCAGCAGGCCTTTGTGGTTTCTCTAATATGTTCTTGGCACAGTGATATGGAAAAGAAACCTTTTGAAGGAGGAGAAAAAAGGAAAGAAGATGAAAAAATTTGTATCTTATGGACATTTTGTAAGTTGAAAAATTTTGCATTATGAGTTTTTTTAGAATGATGAATAAAATGTTTAAGAAAAAGTGCTCATATATTGCTACTTGGCTTTTACTCCACCAAAATGATTTCTGAAAACTATGCAGAAGGAAGATTTTTATGTTAAACCATCTACACTATCAGATCGTTATATGTCTATACACTGAGGACAAGAAGGGGAATATACCTCTGATGAAAGACTAAGACACTTTTCTTCCAGGGCTGTTGCCAAGAACCAGAATAAAACCACCTCAAGAAATAGAATTACCACAGCTAAAGATCTCAGAATAGCCAGGAGTGTGAGGTGCTATCTGATTATGGTGCCTCTGACCCAGTTGGAGAGCGCCTGCAGGTTGGGAAAGTCATTTTATTTAGGAATTTTAATCCTTAGAATCCAGTTCAACAAATTTTCTCATAGACAGAGTTTTAACTTGTAGTCCACTATACCAGGCTACCTTAGCTATTTTACTACTACCTGTGGGGAAAGTCATTCCTTCTACCTCAGTTTGGTAGAGATCTTTTCTTTTTTCCTTTAACTTAAGTAATTCCCAAGTATAGTTAAGGTAGGGGGGACTTTTGCCCTTCAGAGCATGGTCAGCAATGTGTGGAGACATTTTTGATTGTCAAGGGGAACGAAATACTACTGACACCTGGTGACTAGAAGCCAGGGATTTCAACCTAACATCCTTCAACACGCAGGACAACCCCTCCACCCCCTACAAAGAAGTACCCAGCCCAAAATTTCAATAGTTCTGAGGTTGAGAATGTGTGAGTTAATGTAATGCTGACTGTTACAATATGTAAATGTGAAAATTCAGTAGTTTACCACAGTAGATGCTTATTTTTCGCTTATATAAGAAGTTGAAATGTATGTCCTGATCAGTGATCAGTTTTCCTCCAAGCAGGGATTTAGAGACACTAGCTTCTTCCACTTGTGGCTCTGCATCAATAACATGTGCTTTCTAAGGATGCTTAGGGAGAGTGCATGAAGGATTGCACCTGTATGCAGTCCATACAGATCTGAACTTCTGTCCAGATTCTTTTGACCTGGACTTAGTCACATGGCTACACCTAACTGCAGGGAAAGCTGGAAATTATGTGCTTAGCTATATACCTAAGAGAAAGAGGAAGTGGGTTTATTGAAGAGCTAGCTACTCTTGCCTTACTCCATATTTGTCTCAACTAAACATTGATTTCCTTTCAAAAGTATACCCATACTATCATTTCTCAGGCCATTACAAAATTGTGGTTCAGTTTTTAAAATTTCCTGCGCAATTTGATGTCATTTGCAGTTTTGGTAGCATATCACAGCTTTTAAAACATTTTCACATACATTACCTTTCCTGAGCTTCATGAGAATTATTGAACATTTACTCTGTGCTTAAGAGTTTACCTGTACTATCTTCTCTAATTCCTGTGATAATCTTATGTCATAGATATTATCCTTATTTTGCATGAAAAAAAAAAAAAAGGCCTTAGAGAAGTTAAGAAACAGCAGAAATGCCGAAGACTGTGCTTCTGCTATCTCCCACAAGGTGGTTGTTAGGTGTCAGTATCCTTTTTCAGCTAAGGAGCTCATATCTCAGACCCTAACCCAGGGTCACACAACTATAAAGTGGCAAAGCCAGGACATGAACTCCTCTCTTTCCATTCTCAGTCCTGTGTTCCCTAACTACACCTTTGCAGATGTACTTTATTTCACCAACCAAGGTAGTAAATAAAGCGTTACATTTTCTTGTGTATGGATCAGACTTTCTAGAACTCCATTCAGTATATTCCCTCAGGGCTGACAATAACCCAAGAATAATAGTTATTTAAGCTTGGGGCACAAAGTACAGTACTGATATCAGGATAAACGGAGTCCAAATCTTCGCTTGAATGTTTATTAGTTGGGTTGGCTCCAAATCATGGAGCCTCTATGAGCCTCAGTTTCCCTATCTGCAAGATGGAGGTAAATGCCCATCTCTCAGAATGGCTAAGGGTGAAATGAGACATATGTATATTGTAATTCACACATCGGCTTGATATGTACAAGTGCTCAAGAAATGTTCATTCCTTTCTCCCCTTCTTCACCCACTGTAGTGGACATTTGTGGGTTTCCAGTCTCACACCATTCCTTTTTTATTTTTTAAAGATTTTATTTATGTGAAAGAGAGCACATGAGCAGGGGCAGGGGCAGAGGGAGAAGGAGAAGCAGGCTCCTCTCTGAGCAGGGAGCCTGATGCCGGGCTGGATTCCTGGAACCTGGGATCACAACCTGAGCCCAAGGCAGAGGCAGACACCCAACTGACTGAGCCACTCAGGAGCCTCCACATCATTTTTTTTTTTGATAAGGACATTACTTTTTCCCCATTGTATATAGTGTTGATGAGTATGAAAATCAAAGTTCCCTTTCTCTTTCAGCCAAGGGGTGGGCCCATGACCTCTTATTTCTAGGACTCTGAATCTTGAGTAGAGTGATGGAAGGATGGAAAAAAAAATGGTTCATGTGCACTCATTTGAGAGGTAGGTTATTACAGAGACTTGTGAAGCTGCCTGTCTTCTTCTTCAACAACCCAGTAGATCTCTAAACTGCCATATATTTCCAAATAATTCTCTTTCTGCTGAAGTTAATCAGAATAAATTTCTTCTGCTTGCAACCAAGGAATCCAACTTACCCATTTGTACAGTGATTAAATTTTTTAAATTCTTGACAACAATGTCAAAAGGCGCTAATTGCAAAAGCCTGATAAAGACAAGATCTATTACAGCTGTAATTTTTCCCTCAGTGTAATGGACCTGTTTAGGAGGACATTAAATTAGTGCAATTGAATTGTTTTTAAACCATAATCTTGCAGAAATTGATAGATAGATTTTTGATGATCATTCATTAATATTTATCTAAGTATGACTTTCCAGGACCTGTACTAATTGATTAGTGCAAAGAAAACAGACATGTTCCCTGACCTTAAGAAATTTCTAGTTGTAGTAGTCTAGATCTACCAGGTGCAGTTTTGTCTAGAATTAAGACAAAAAACCTCACCTGTTTTATTGGACCTAATTTTGTTAGTCCTGAATTTATAGGAATTGTCAATCTTTCCCCCCATAAATAACCCAAAAATGATCCTGGGCTGTCATCTTGGAGATACGAAATGTTTTTGCCTGCATAGGATGTTCAAGTCTAAGAATCACCTGACAATGCTTTGTTAATTGTCAAGCAAGTCAGTGCTTTGGAGGGCCTAGTAGGAAAGACCTGAGTAGGGACCCAGGGAGCTATTTTACAGTAAAATTCCCCTAGGAGGCTCTGTTTTCAAACCTCACAGGCTTCAAAGCCAGTGTGTTAGGGAGCCCTGGGATTGCTCTCCCGGGAAGGTTTCATGCAGATGAAATGCCTCTTCCACACTTTGCTACTCCTAATTATTAAACTGTCAGTCTCTTCCTACTAGCACTCAGTTTCTGGGGTGCGTGACTGGAGCAGGAGGGTTGGAAAAGATGATCTGTGAGTGCTGGAAAATAATACCTTCCTACCCCAGAATATAGAGCACAAACAAGACAAATATTTTTATTTGGCAATATGATGAGTCTTTAGTGCATACTGTACAAAACTAGACTTATCAAGGGATATTCCCTCCCTCCTTGTCCAAATCCCCAACCAAAACTGTAAGGGAGTAAGTGCATTCCTTTAGGGCTGGTACAATCAAGTATCTGTTCATTGGCAGAGCTAAATTAGTGAGTGATCCATTGAGATAATGATGGGAAGCTACTTTTGAAGTGAAATTTGATATGCAAAAATGAGATAGAAGGGCCTTAATAGGCTAGAACAATTTTTTATAGGTCAAAAGTTTGGGTGGGATGAATGCTCTGTTTAAGAAGGCACTTGTAGGGGACGCCTGGGTGGCTCAGTTGGTTAAGCATCTGCCTTTGGCTCAGGTCATGATCCCAAGGTCCTGGGATTGAGTCCCACATGAGGCTCCCTGGTCAGTGGGGAGCCTGTTTCCCCCTCTGCCTGTCTCCCCCCTGCTTGTCCTCCATCTACCTGACAAGTAAATAAATAAACCTTAAAAACAAAAAAAGAAGGCACTTGCATTTACTGTCAAGCTGATTAAAATATGGTTGAGGAGCCATTAACTCTCTCTGTTTGTACATATGGACATATTTATTTGAAAAAGAACTAACATTTAAAGAGCCATTAAACTGTATACTAACCATACTGGCTCACCACATCTCTTTCAACCAGAGGGCCTTCATAAATGCTAATTCTTGTGCATTTATTCAATTTTTTTTTTTTTTGAGTAATGACTTTGTGCCAGCCACACAAGATTCTGGTTGTCATGGAACTTACCTTTTGTTGAGGGAGCTAGACACAAACAAATAAACAAATCATCAAGCATTAATAATTGCTCTGAAGGATTTGGTAGATCATGATAGGGTAGATGGTGACTGGTGGAATGGTAGATGGCACCCCATATGGTAGATGGGTAGGCTTCTTGGAACAAGCAATTTTGAACTGGGATCCAGGTGTTCGAGCCAGTTACCTGAATAGCTGGGATAAAAGAGCATTTTAGACAAAGGGAACAGCAAATGCAAACGCTTCATGAAATAGAAACAAATTTGACTTGATTAAAAGGAGAGAAAGGACCAGCGTTCTGGAGAAGAGTGACCAAAGGGACCTGGTAAGAAATGAGGTCATGAGGGAGGCAGGGACAGATTGTAGGACCTCACAGGCCATGACAAAGAATTTGCTGCACTTCTGCCTAGAATGACGCGGCCCTTACTCTCTGCTTAAATCATGTTCCCCTTCTTAGCTTAAATGTCACCTGCTCATGGAATTTTCCCCTTATTGACTCTCATAACACACTATACTGATATTTTCTTTTACCTATTATAATTGAAAATAAAGTCATTAGTGTAATTATTTGTTTATTATCTGTTCTCCAAACTAGACTGTACATTCCTTGAGGGTAGAGATTGGTTTATTTAGTTCACTGCAATGAGAAAATTAAGTTCATTTGGCAAACACTTATGTTTTTGTATTTACTATATGCCAGACATGTAGAAGATGCTCTGTAAGTATATACTGATGGAATGAAAGAAAGAATCAGTGTAGTTGTTGTTGTTTAATCCATTGCTTCATAGTTACTTGCTCTACTTAGATATGCAACAGCCCACTTGTCCATGAGGATGTGGAAGGTTCCTTACGATGGGTAATGGGGGAGTGTGTTCTATCCAGAGGTTTGAGTCAGAGCTGGACTTGATGCACAATGGTTCCATCCCTTTATGAAGGCTTTAATTACATGTACTCAATGCTGAGTGGGTGTGAGGTATTTCCTTTTCTAACCTTTTTCCTTTTCAAGTCCCCTTTCCTATTTTCCCCTAAATCAGCAAATAGTGTGTGGAGACTGATTAGTTACAGAGAATGAGAATGTGAGAGGTGAAGATCATGGAGAAGGTTGACTTCAGTTCATCATTTTTTTTCCCCAAAAGGCATGATTTGAGCCATATTGCAGATGAAAGCCTATTAATTGCATTAACATTAACTTTATGGTATCAGATATGACACTGCTAAATACATCTAATAGTCATGCTGAATAGCCCAGTGATTGAGATTTAGAAAGAGATTGTTTCATCCTGTGGAACTTGCTCATGAGAAATAGACAGGATTTGCTAACAATACTGTGGTTTGCCCTAGATTGTCCCATAATGGATCAAGAGGCAAAGGTGCCAAAAATGAACATTAGACCTAGAATCAAAGACTTGTTTTTAACTCCAAGCTTTGTCCATTAGTAGTTCTATGTCTATATGCAAGTTGGACCCTTAGTTTTGTAATCTGTAAAAGGACAATACTTACCTCACAGGATTGCTATGAGGATTAAGTGAGGTGTCCTATGATAGCTTCTGGTCCACAGTAAGAGTTCAGACATAAATATTTGCCAAATGCATATCATTCTTCCTGTGCGTCCTTTTCCTGATTGCTCCTGAACTAGAATTCTTTCCATTCATTCATTCATTCACTCAATACATACTTATGCTAAAAAGATTCAGAAACTGTTTTTTTTTTTTAAGATTTTATTTATTTTTTTGACAGAGAGACAGTGAGAGAGTGCATGAGAGAGGAGAAGGTCAGAAGGAGAAGGAGACTCCCCATGGAGCAGGGAGCCCGATGTGGGACTTGATCCCAGGACTCTGGGATCATGACCTGAGCTGAAGGCAGTTGCCTAACCAACTGAGCCACTCAGGCGCCCCAGAAACTGGTTTTTTCATTCGTTTACTCAATACATACTTTTGCTAAAAAGGTTCATGAGCATACCATGAGGCAGGAACTGGGAAAAGGCTTTTGTTATATGAGATCATTTACTACTAGTACAGTTTCAGGGAGGATAACTAAGTTTCTGAGGTGATCCAGCTGGTATGTTGAGGGGCCAAGATTTTAATCTAATTGTCTGGATTCCAAAGCCTGTATTCTTTTCTTTCTTTCTTTCTTTCTTTCTTTCTTTCTTTCTTTCTTTCTTTTTAAAGATTTTATTTATTTATTTGACAGACAGAGATCACAAGTAGGCAGAGAGGCAGGCAGCTGGAAAGAAGGAAGCAGGCTCCCTGCTGACCAGAGAGCCCGATGTGGGGCTCGATGTGGGACTTGATGTGGGGCCCGATATGGGGCTTGATGCGGGTCTTGATCCTAGGACCCTGGGATCAGACCTGAGCCGGAGGCAGAGGCTTTAACCCACTGAGCCACCCAGGTGCCCCTAAAGCCTGTATTCTTCATAGAAATCATATGTAGACTTCTGGGACGCCTGGGTGGCTCCGTTGTTAAGTGTCTGCCTTCAGCCCAGGTCATGATCCCAGAGTTCTGGGATGGAACACTGCGTCAGGCTCCTTGCTCAGCAGGGAGCCTGTTTCTCCCTCTGCTTGTGTGCTCTCTCCTCTCTGGCAAATAAGTAAATAGTAAAATCTTAAAAAAGATTTTAAAAAAGAAATCATATGGAGACTTATTCATAGGATTATTGCAAAGAATAAATGATAGAACATAGGAACATGCCTTAAAACACTAGTAAGGTATTATGCGAGTGTCCCTTTATTACCATTTTCATCATCAGAAGTGATTGATTTGGTGGTATTACCCAGGGTCAACTATGCTTCTGGGGAATAGCTGAATGTAAGCTCTATGTGCGTTTGGAAATTTTATTATTTAAAGCAAATTTTTGCCTTTGTTTTATCCAAAGGACGGCTATCTTCTTTCCTCTATGCCTGACCTATTCAAATTCGATTTGTTGATGGGATGAGTGAATGATGAGTGGAGGAGGACCATCCTTCTGGAGGATCCCCACTCAGTGCCATGTTGTTTGTAAGTGATGGGATAATAGCTGGCTGGCCACGCTTTGCTTTCTGTTTCGAGCCTGGGAAAAAGCCGACCTCTTAAAATCATCCTGATTCAGAATTCTTCCAAACTGGAACACAGTAGCCTCATAAAAATCAGGTGATACAAAAAAACTTACCACCTGCCATTTTAGAAGAGAGGAAAAAAAAAATCCAAAATGTAATTTTCAGTTCTCTGTGTTCTCAGAACCCTTTTTCCCCACCAGTCCACTAACATGTTATTGGCATTCAACTTAAAAATGCATTTCCATTTTACATAATAGATTAATCATTTCATAGATTTTTTTCTAATTCATGTTCTGGGGACACGTGGAATATCTATTATCTAAGAAAATGTTTACTTGTTTTGTTCTGTTGCCCAACAAGCTTATTATAAGTTCAGATTCTGGGTATGTGTGTGTGTTTATACAGAGAATGTGTCACGTTAAAACTAGAGAAAATAGTCTTCTAAATTATTCCCTTACATGGAACAAATCAATATGGTCTCTTATACCTACTGGAGAAGCACAAATGGTACTGGAACATCTTCAGAGTGGTTTATGCCCTTGACAGGTCAATCAGAGGGTAGCTGAAACTGAAGAAGTCATATGCCATGGTGCCAGCGGAAATGAAAATTATACCACTCATACTAACGAGTGCATTTCCAAAGGGACTATTTAGCGGTATTAGAAGTCTCTAAGCAGATGCCTCTGAACTTAAAATACACTTAATTCCTAAGGATTGTCTTGTAATTAATTTACCCAGATAGACTCAATGAGGAGAATGCAGGGCAAAGCATCACATTGCTCAGCAGTTTGCAAACTTCAGGGAACACTAAGATAAATAATTTGATTTTTTAAACAACTAAATTCATTTCCCTTATAACTGAGGATTAGAAACAGCATACAGAAAGTGGAAGCACTTTCCAATGTTATAATCTAATCTCCTTAAAAAAAAAAAAAAGAATCCAGCTACTGTAACAGGAAGGACTCCATGTAGCTGACATCAAAAGAATATCACTCATACTTTGGTTACAGCTTTTATTCCTATTAACTTGCCAGTCTGTAAACATCTCATTGAACGTGGGAAGCCTGTGCCTGACTGTTTTAGTTATACACACAGTGCTGTACAGCAACAAACAGTTTCAACATACCTCCCGTTAACACAGCTTGTATTTCATGAAGAACAGCCAAATCACATGTGACCACTGACAGCTGTATTCTCTGAGTATTAAGGAATATAATTTAAAAAGTACTCAGATTTTTTTTTTAAGAATTTGGAACAAATTTGATAAAATAGCTATCTCTAGAGGTTAACATATAGTGGTGTGATATTTGGATGGGCTGGTCCACAGGTGGGGGTACTTAACGTCATGTGCTTTTTTGAAATCTGGAAGCTAAGGTTTTGGACTCATTTGGATCAAATTCTCCATCTGGCTTTCCACTAGATCTTAGGCAAACTTCTTAACCTGTATAGGCCTTGGTTTAATTACTTATTAGAGGAAAGTGATAATAATGATAATAACAGCTGGTATTTGAAGAATGATGAGCTAATGTGTATGTTCTATCTTAAATAATGCCTAACACTTACTTAATATGAGATACTGTTCACTATTACTGTTTGCTTTTATACTAGGGCACTTTATATTCATGTATTTTATTCCTTTAAAAGGTATTTATGATGCATTTACTTTGTGTCCTGCAGTATGCTGGGCGTTTTCATGTATTTCACCTCTTTCATCTTCTGAGTAGGTTTCATCATCACCACTTTATAGGTAAGAACACTATAGATAGAGAGGTTTGGGGATTTTGTAAAATTCACGTGGCTAATCAAGGATACAGCCAGACTTGACATCCAGGTCCATCTTTAATAAATAAGTGTTCATGTCTAGTAGGTATTAAGCACCCAGCTAGGCACTGGGAAAACTGAAATTACTGAAATTCAATTTGGGGATGAGGAGGGGACAGACAAGCACCAACTAAGTCAGACCATGACAAATCCTATTGTTGGGATAGAAAAGAGATGTTAGAGATACCCAAGAAGTGTGAAATTAATTGTGATTGGGAAAACTGGCAAGAAGATCACAGAGGAGGTGACTTTTGAGCGGGATCTGGAAGAATGAATGGAATTTTTTTTTTTTAAGATTTATTGTTTGTTTATTTGAGAGAGAGAGAGAGAGCAGGGGTGAGGGGCAGAGTAGGAGGGAGAGTCCCAAGCAGACTCCCTACTAAGTACAGAGCTGGAAGTGGAGCTCAATCCCGCACCCCTGAGATCACGACCTAAGATCACGACCTGGGATCACGGTCTGAACGGATATCAAGAGTCAGATGCTAAACCAGCTGAGCCACCCAGAGGCCCCAAGAATGAACGAGATTCTAACAGATAAAGAAGAGTATTCCAGGTAGAGGGAATTTGCTATGCAAATGTACAAAGTTTTGAGGTATTTGTCAGATGCTTGAGAAATACTAGGGTCGGATACACCTCTGGCATTTACTAGCTGGGTGACATTGGGCTAGTTATTCCCCTTTTCACCCTGCTGTCACTGAAAAATAGGTGTGATAAAAACACAGAGGGGCTGTGGAGATCAAAAGATAAGTGCACATCAAGTGCCTAGCACAGTAGCTGGCTCTGTGTCAGTTGCTCTTTTGTTGTTGTTAGGGCTTAGGGTCTTTGCTCACGTGGTTCCTTCAGAACGCCCTGCTGTATCACCCCCTTCTCCAACCTCCCATTCAGCCAGCTTCTCACCCATTTACTCCCCTTCGGTGGAGGCGTAATTTCCCCTAGAATATACTTTTGAATGTACAAATGAATCAGGTGGGAGTCTTGGGAGAGTTCAGATTTCGATGCAGGAAGTCAGGGTGGGGCCAGACAGTCCGGGTTTCTAAACGGTCCCCAGGTGATGCTGATACAGCTAGTCTGAAGGACTGCGCTTCCAGTCGTAACGGACTAGAGCCGTGTTGCCCAGAAATGTTCCTGCACGTCTAACAAACTTCCAGTAATGCCAATTCTACTCGCTCACAAAACATACTTGGAGTAGTGAGGGTTCAGTGAGGGTTCAGAGCACCGCCCACATCTTCATTTTTTAAGTCTTCTATGATGAGAGCCTCACCTTTCCCCCCACCCTTTTCTTCTCCTTCACACGATGATCTGTTCCAGTCCAATTAGATTCATCAGCTCTTTCCTGAACATGACCTGTAAATTCAAAAAAGCTTTGAATCCCACCTTCTTTTTTTTAAGATTTTATTCATATATTTGACAGAGAGAGCACACACAAGCAGGGAAGGGGGGGGGAGGAAGCAGACTTCCCACTGAGCAGGGAGCCTGGGATCATGAACTGAAACAAGGCAGACACTTAACGACTGAACCATGCAGGCACCCCAAACATCCCCTTCTTTTTGATCCATAAATACCTGTGTATAGTCTCCATTACAGCTTTTACCTGACTGCATTGAAATATGTATTTATATGTCTCTCTTTACTTCTAGACTATTGAGTAATTACCACATTATATTATTAATACTAAATGGTATACCAAGAGGGCAGGGTTTGGGAGTGGCCATTGTATTTGTTCCCCAGGGCTGTCATAACAAAGTACAACAAACTGGGTTGCTTAAAACAAGAGAAACTGGGGCACCTGGGTGGCTCGGTGGGTTAAAGCCTCTGCCTTTGGCTCGGTTCATGGTCCCAGGGTCCTAGGATCGAGCCCCCGCATGGGGCTCTCTGCTCAGCAGAGAGCTGCTTCCCTTCCTCTCTCTCTGCCTGCCTCTCTGCCTGCTTGTGATCTCTGTCTGTCAAATAAATAAATAAAATCTTTAAAAACAAAAAACAAGGGAAACTCATTGTATCACAGTCGCAGAGGCTAGAAGTCTGAAATCAAGGTGTTGGTGGGGTTGATCCTTCTGGAGGCATGGAAAGAGAATCTCTTCCATGCCTGCTTTTAGCTTCAGGCAGATACTGGCAATCCTAGATGTTCCTTGGCTTGTAGTTACATCACTCCAGTTTCTGCCCATCTTCTTACAGTGTTCTCTCCTTGTCTGTATATGCTTTTGTGTCTCTTTTCCTCTTCAGCATTTGAAAAATAAGACACTGTTAAGAAAATATGGGTCCTCATTATTGGATAGGGCCCCATCTCACTCCAATATGACCTCATCTTAACTAATTACATCTGCAACAAAGCTCTTTCCAAACTGGGTCACATTCTGAGGTTCTGCCAAGGACATGAATCTGGGAGGGGCACTATTCAGTCCCAATTGAATTGCTGGTACATGGTGATAATAAGAGACTACAATGTGTCCAACTTTCAAAATTCCCTGCAGATAATACTTGCACCTGGGGTAGACTATTCCCACTATCCATCCCTGTTCCTCAGTATACCATTGTTAAAATGTCCTACCTCTTCTAATAAAATATGCTGTCATATTCATTTTATTTTCACTGAAACAGTACAGAATTTGTTTTTGGAGGCAGGTATTCTGTTTTGTTCATTTTAAATTTACCAAGGCACATAGTAGTTACTCAAGAAATGTTTGTTGAACTGAACTGTTGACTCAAAGGTTTGATAACTATTTCCCTGCTCAAATGATAAGAACTAATTCCTTTAATCTCTACTTCACATCCATAGGAAAATATAGTAAAGCTAAGTGGAGTCCTACACTTGATGTTTCAAGACACAGAATAATCCTATTTCATCCTATAAGAAGATTAGGCTCTTCTAAAAAAAAAAAAGAAGAAAAGAGTAGAGCTATTTCTAACACTGTTTTAAGATCTAGTATTTTGTGCTCCATTAAGGAAAATATTTTCTCTGTCAGGCAGTGTAAAGAAAATGGTGTCCTACTGTAAGAAAAAGGTGTGACACAACAGCTTTATTTTATTTTAACATAGGGGTATCATATTTTGAAGCAGACTTGATTAAGCACAAATTAGAGAGGAAGCACAAATTTCTTCTTAGGAAAGCTTAAAGTTTATCTACTTAAAATGATACTATAATTTTTTGTAAATGCAGTTTGCCTGATATCATTTGGAATGTGATTGAAAAAAATAAGAATTATTTATTCATTCACTTAACAGATATTTTATTGAATTTCTTCAGTTTCTATCCCACATGCTTGGGGTTTCTTTATTGCTAATTTATACATAATGTGTAATAGTTTGCAGCTGATAAATGTGCCAAATGAGGAAGAAAATCCCCATCTTGAGGAATTTATAATACAGAAAGTCAAACTCCAAAGGAATTTTCACTTCCAAATTATCATAATATTTTCAATCCTTGTTTTTTCTTCTTTTGACTTTCCATGACAGGTCAGATATGGTAGAGTGATTTGAAAGTTTGAGGGCATTTATAATGCAAAGCCTATCATGCTAATGACAATTTGGGGGCATTCTATTGTGTGGAGGAAAATGTTAGATGCTAGAGATAGTGCACTGAACAGTTTATGTCTTAAACTAACACTGATAGGTTCAAGTAAATGGCTGTTTTTACATGTTTCATTATGTGGATACTGTAACATTTTTTTTGACATATGCAAAGTAACTTTGAAATTAGAAATTTGTAGCTTTGTTATCAAAATCAGCTTAAAGTTTATTATTGATTCTATTCTATCTCAGTATATATACGTAACCAAATGACTATACCAATTTGCTACTCCTTTTCTACCTTTCTCATGTGTAACAGTGCATTGATATTTGTCCAAGCAATCTGAGGCCGTAGAAAAAGCACAGAACTGAGACCAAGAGATTTGGTTCTTTTTTTTTTTTTTTTTTTTTAAGATTTCATTTATTTATTTGACAGAGATCACAAGTAGGCAGAGAGGCAGGCAGGCAGAGAGAGAGGAGGGAACAGGCTCCCTGCTGAGCAGAGAGCCTGATGTGGGGCTTGATCCCAGAACCCTGGGATCATGATCTGAGCCAAAGGCAGAGGCTTTAACCCACTGAGCCACCCAGGCACCCCCAAGAGATTTGGTTCTAACCCTGGTTCTGCCCTTATCAAGCTGTGTGACCTTGGGCAAATCACCAAAACTCTCTAGATTTGATCTAGATTAAATTCGTTGAGTTTGTACCTATTGCTACTTATAGGATAAGAAGTCCTCTTTTCATCTCTTCTAGATTTGTTGAATTATTTTATTTTCTAGTCTTTCAATCTCTTTTTATACAATAGTGTGATTGATTTCATCATTTTCTGAGGTCCACCTGGCCTGATTAATAAAGAATCTTATTTAAATGACTATTTGGGGATAGAATCACAAGGTTGTTCAGTGTCTCCTTGGGTAGACTGTTTTTTGGAAGCAGCATTTTGGTCTAAGTATTTTTGCTTCCATCCCCACGTCCAAGAGGAAAAATGGCTTCAGACAGTCAGTCACCTTTTACCTGTGAGGCCATGCTTTGCCATACTCAGGAATTAACATCTGCTCCAGTCTTCATAACAATTATTTAGATTAACCTCAGGTTTTCTCTAGGTCTTCAAAATTAAGCTTTGAGTAAATCACTTAAAATGTATAAGCATTCATTTGATTTTTATTATCATGCAAACCTAGACTGAGAGCCCTCTATCTCTGTGACCCAGTGTCTAGCACAGGGCTGGCACACGAGAGGCCAGTATGGAACAAAATAGGTGGATTCCCTCTGACTTCTAATGTGGTGCTACCCCATTTTGCAACAGCTGTTTTTCCCTGACATTTTTGTATAAGAAATGCTGTGTATTGGACAATATTGTAAACATACTATTTGAGGCAACTCTACAACTATTTACTTGGGGGAATAACCACCTAGTCCTACGTCCATTTCATAATCTTACATGCCTTAGGTAAACCACGTAATGTCTCACCTCAGCTTCTTCATTTGAGAAATACAGGTTTAATTCTGATGGCTCTTGAGATTTTTCACCACTAAAATTCCTTGATCAAAATTTAACTTTTCGGGGCGCCTGGGTGGCTCAGTGGGTTAAAGCCTCTGCCTTCGGCTCAGGTCATGATCTCAGGGTCCTGAGATCGAGCCCCACATCGGGCTCTCTGCTCAGCGGGGAGCCTGCTTCCCCTTCTCTCTGCCTGCCTCTCTGCCTACCTGTGATCTCTGTCTGTCAAATAAATAAAATCTTTAAAAAAAAAAAAATTTAACTTTTCATGTCCTAGCCTGTATTACATTATACAGTTTCTATAATTAGCATTGAATTTTTGTCTTGAAAGAAATTTGATCCCCAAGACATTCAAGTGTACATTTTGAAGTAATTATATTATGGTGATTATGAGCACATATTTTGGAGTTGGACAGTCCTGAGTTCAAATCTTACTTCTGACATTTATGAACAGCAATTTGCCATAGCTCTGTCAGAATCAATTTTCTCAACTGTAAATGGGGATGTGTAAATAATAATAATAATACTTTTTAGAGCTATTGTCAGGACTAATTGAGATAATGTATGTAAGCCCTTAGGGTGATGCCTGGCACAGGTTATTCTTTTTCTTACTGTACCCACCCTGGGATTGAAATCACAGTGAAGAAAAACAGCAGAAATATATTTAATTTCAGAGTGAAGATAATCACTGCAGGTAGAGATGAAATAACTTTATTTATTAAGCCGTGCTTCAGATTCACTAGAACTCTCTCATCTGGGTAGAAAAATGCCTACAGAGATGAGAACAGCAGTTACACATCAGAGTGGCACTTGTATTGATAAATCATCCCTTGCTATTGCACTCTTTGAATTAGCAAATGAAAGAGCATCTTTTGGCAATGGAGCAATATTTATAAATTAAATTTATTGATACACGTGGTCTTGGTTATTATTTTACTCTTTCTCTCTAGGTATTTTGTAAGAAAATATAAGTCTTGTGTTTACTTCTGTTTGTTAATGCTTTGATAAATCAGACATTTTTAGTATTCTATCAATGGCAAAAGTCTAATTGCCTTATTGTATTCTGATTTATTTCTTTCCTTACTTTCTTTGCATCTGCAGCCCAACAAATGAGTCTCTAAAGAGATATATGTTATGATACAGTGTCAGTGAAATTAATCCTGATCAATTTTAAAGTTCACATTTTTATTTGATGACTTTCAAGGGAATCACTAAAACTGAGATTGACTTGGTCTCTTCTTTTGTTGGTTAAATATTGTTGTTTGAAAGCAATGGAGCTGGAGTGAAGAACAGGGCCCTTCTTGTGCTCTTAAGTCTGTTCCATTTCTGATGAAAAGCTGCAGCAATTCCTCATGTCTATGTATAAAATGAGATTAATTGGTCAAAAAGAACACAGTGGCTCTAATGGGCTTGTAATTTTGGCAATTCACCAAGGCAAAAAGCCCAATTCTATCTACAGTGAGAGAATACTGAGTGCTTTTGAAAACTTACCTCTCATTCTTTTTGTTTCTCCAAACATTTTTATTTTTTCAATCATAAAATTGTTGTCTCACATCTGTATGGTGTTTTATACCTAACATTTCATCTGATGCTCCAGATTACTCAAGAAGATAATTGGAGCAGATATTATCTTCTCTTCTTTGGTGGTGAAACTAGGACTCAGAGATAGGAAGCATTTGGCTAAATCACACAGCTAATCTATATAGAGTAAGGATTTTTGATAGGTGGTTACACATTCCTATTTGAAAAATAAGAGTTTGCACCCAAGTAAAGAAAAATAGTGAGACAACACATTGTTTAATAGCAAAGATAATTAAATGGAAAATAGTTTTTCATGCAAGGACACTGAAAGCCCCTTATATAATTTTACATATAATTTTCAAGTTCTAACACAAATGACATGACCTCTGATTGATTGAGAAAAACAAATGGTCTAGGGAAGGAATTTCTGTTTCCTGACTTCTACAATGGAACCAAGATTTCTATAAAGCTTTGTGTATAACACTTACACTGTTTATAATGATTTTCATCCTTGTATGCATTACTCGTGTATTTATTTTTGTAATGCCATTTTCTTTGTTCTGTATCTATACACAAAGAAATCATTTTGAAAAAAAAAGTCAAAGAAATCTAAATGTTTCCAGAAGAATCTGTAACATTGTACAGGAGATAATCACATCCAAATATACATTGTTATATTGTTATACAAGTACACTTGTTATACAAGTGTACTTAAGGACACTTTAAAAAATTCCTGGTTTGCATTTTAAACTTTATCTCATGCTAAGCATAAATAAATAGTGAAGGAAATAGAAATTTGCAAATTATAACGATTTGGTGATGACCTGCATTTGATACTTGCAACACTGGTGCCATTTATAGGGGTGGGGGCCTTGAAAGCACAGATATTTAGAATTCTACTTTCAAATACAAGGAGCGAGGTAAATAAATGTTTGTATGATCACTATCAGAATTTACTAATTATTTAAAACGACCTAATTTCCTCTTCAAATTTCCCCTCTAGCGTAACTTCCAAAAATCAAATCTTGAAGGAACTTTGGCTAACTTTAAATCACATAGCTCATTGTTCTTGGAGCAAACCGATTTTATTTTTTTGCCTCTTTTTTTTTTATCGTTAATGTCAAGCAAACATTTATTTCAGGTGCAAAGCCTCAGGATATGTTAGTGAAAACAGTGGCTGGGCTGTGCTAGCGCTTACTGGCCACTAAGTGGGTGGGAAAAGGGTGTTGTGACCCTCTTACCCTTCCCACCAGTCTCCCTAACAGCTTTGGCCTTCGGGTCAGCTCAATTTCCCCTCCACTGAGTGGCCATTACGGTGCCTGCTCGGTGATAAATGCTTTTTGTAAGAGACTGCATTGCCGGCAGCTAGCGCTAGGGAAGTCTGCCACCCGGGCCAGGCAGACAAACTAACATGCTGGCCCACGATGGGCCCGTTACCTAGCAACGTGCCTGGCCTCACCAAAATGAATAGACCCACAAACAAAAATGAAAAGGAGATAAAACGAGTCAAAGTACAAGGGGCGAAGAGGTTAATATTCCTCTATCGAATAACTTCGTTTTGGAGAATTGCATCTTAACCTTTTTTTCAAAGCTGAAGGTGGAGACATGTATTGGAAATTAAATTAGGCCACATTTGTATTTTTTAAAAAATGTTTTCTTTTATGCATAATCTCTTCTCTCTCTCTCTCCCCTTCTCTCTCTCTCTATAATTTTCTAACTTTCTTTTAAAATGGAAGGAGAAGCAGAATTAGAGAACACATGATGGCTATATAAATATTTTACTTTTCCTACATCATCGAGCTGTGTGGTTTTGGGCAGGTAGCTTGGGTTCTCTGTTGCCCGATTTCCCTCTTAATAAAAAACGATGGCAGAATAATTTATGAAACATGATGAGAAGCTGAGGTATAATGTTTTATGCCAAGCAAAGACTCATTTTCCTTAAATCTAAGTACAATTAATTTTCACTCTGCAATTTAAGATGTTACCTTATAGATTAGTGAAAACTGTTAAATAAATGACTTTCAGCTTTGAGGTTCGGGATTGCCATCACTTTATTATGCCACTTTGATACTGTGTATGTATGTGTAACTTTGATCATCTACTATGCACCATGTATTATACAAAGCCCTTTTAAAATATGTACTAGTGTTTATTAGGTAAAAATGAACGGATGAGTCCAGACTCATTCAAAAAATTTTGTTACACATATTTTTTTAGGGCCTACCAATCCAAGGATTGGTGTCTTGATAACTCCTACCTAGTGCCATAAGCAGAAATATAATTACAGAAGTTTGAATGCGTTATTCACGAATCTTTCAAATCCTCCTGCCGTCATCCCTCAATCACTGGCTTAGCTCAAGTCACCGTCTCTCATCTGGATTGTTAGTTTAGCCTCCTAACTAATCACCCTACTTCAAATCTTCTTCTCTGTAGTAAACTCTTCCACTTCTCCATCCGGAAAACTCCTGGTCCTTCCTTAAGATCCAGGTCACAAGTATCTTCTCAACTCTCAGGCAGATCCCTCCAATATCCTTTCATGGCCCTTTTACACAGGTCTCTCCTTAAGCAAGTCCCTTACCTTGTCTATCTTCCTCTGTAAAGTAGCATTAATAACATTACTTCATACGGCTGTTGTGAGCAGTAAATGTGTTAACACAGAAAGTGCTTAAAACCTAGCATGGCATTTTGTAAGCACCCAATGAACATTAGCTATTATTGCTCTTATTATAAAATCTCAAATACAGCAATTGTGGGATAATCACTGTTGAAATATTTGTCTCAACCTTCAGATGACAAGATTTTCTTAAGGAAAGGAAGCACGCCTTTGTTAGCTTTGCATCCCCCATGCTGGGCATTTGTTATATATATTATATATAATAGGTGCTCAATAAAGGTTTGTTGCAATAATACATGAACAAATCAATCAATCAATCAATATATAATATTTCTAGGGCTGCCTAGGTTAATGAGGGATTTTGTTCCTTTTATGATTTAGTATACTTTCTCTTTAAAGCAAACTTTTCACACATAATAAACTTAACTCATGAGGCTTTTAGTTTTAGGATGTTCAATAATACAAATGTTCTTTTCTCCATCTTCTCCCTGTATTGGAAAACCATCATAAACTCTCTTTTATGACACAGACTGAACTTGGGCACTTGAATTCCAGAGTTGCCTGGAAAACCCCCGTAAAGTGATTGTGCTATTTTTTGTTTCATAGCTGTTAGATTTAGCTTCACTGTAGATTGCCTGTAAACTTTACAGGGTTCAATCTTTAAGCCAGCACTCTGACTTCTCACCTACTTCTCTCTTGTGTTACAAGAAACAGAATCAATATTATATTTTAAAATATAAAAAGATGCTTATTTGTCTATCTACTACAAAAACTCCTGTTGAGCACAAATCATTATTTTTAGAAGTAGTCACAAATTTGTGGTCTGATCATAAACTAAAATGCCAGGGTCCTACAGACTACATTGATTGTTGTATAGTGTTGAAAAGAGGTTAGGTGAAAAGAGAGCAGGACATGTACACAAATGTTCTTTCCAGGCAGAGACATCACTTTCCAGTGGACACCCAGTAGAAGAGGAAACTTTTTGGTAAACCTAAAAGCCTGACAAATCTATATTTATTTTATTTGACCTTAAAGAGAGGCAGACAGTACTTCTGGAAAGAACGTGGGCTTAGGAGACAAACTAACCTGGAAGCGAGCCTTGTTTTGCCATTTAACAAGAAAGTTTAACTTTTCTGACCCTTGGTTTCCTTTTCTGTAAAATGGGAAATCTTCCTTCCAGAACTTTTATGAGGATTAAAGGAGATACCACATATAAACACCAAGCAGAGTAATAGCTGCTCAGTAATTATTAGCTCCATTCCTAAATCTTTTTTCTTTTGTTATTTCTGTTCCTATCTAATAAAATAAACCCCAGATATACCCAGTGGGGTTTTTCTTTTTCTCTTGCTACTATTCTGGTTTCCAAAGATCGGACTCTTCTTTAACGTTCTGGCCCCCAAATGATCTTTTTTGATTGTTCCCTTTAAAATGTTCTAAGATATTAAAAGAGACTAAGAGGGGGCACCTGGGTGGCTCAGTTGGTTAAGCAACTGCCTTCGACTCAGGTCATGATCCTGGAGTCCCCAGATCGAGTCCTGCCTCGGGCTCCCAGCTCCACAGGGAGTCTGCTTTTCCCTCTGACCTTCTTCCCCCTCATGCTTTCTCTCACTCTCTCTCCCTGTCTCAAATGGGTAAATAAAATCTTTAAAAAAAAAGAGAGAGAGAGAGAGACTAAGAGACTCTATCAGGGGGTTGTGGGGTCAGGGAACATGAAGAGTACAAGAAATATATCAACAGTTGGTTCATAAGGACTTGAACCCTGGCTATTCGGCTCTCAAGCCTGTGCTTTTAACTACTATTGTAGGTCTGCCCACAAAGACAAAGGATTGTTTGGGGAGAGCACATGGCACTAGCGAAGACACTGGCCTTGGATTGCTCACCTGAATTTTAATTCCCCCTCAACCACTGATCTGGTGAAGGCTTACATGGGCTTATGTCTGTGCTTGGTGCAGCAGTGACCAGCATGAACATGACCTCACCTTGGTGGAGCCCACTGTCCACTTACTGTCTCCAGCTGCCAGTGATCTCCTCCACAAAATGGGGATAAGAACCCCACTTTGTATGCTGAGGGCTTCAGACATTTTATCCAATTTCACTTTCCGAATCACCTCAATGTAATTTTATATATAAAGAAACAGGCCACTGCTCAAACCAGTCTAGGGGGTACTCTGCTGCAGGCTGCTTGCTGCCAATGCATGTGCTCCCCCACGCTGTTCTAATGAGTGGGAAGCCGCTGGCAGAGCCCTGGGCACATATCGGAGTCCATGCTCCATGAGTTGACAGTCATTCTCTCTTCCTCTCCTTCTCCCCTCTTTCCTTCCTTTCATCTGTGCTTCCTCACATCCTCGCTCTTAAATGTCCAGGGCGTGAGGACACAGAAACAAGAGAGAAGCAGATGGAAAAGGGGACGAAAGACAGACACAAAGCATTTCACAGTTCTCTCTAAGGTGGCCCAGCAGTTAGTACTGTGTTCATCAAGGCTCCCTAAAATCAGTTTGCATTTCCCAAACTTGAGCGGTTAAGAACATCCTGTAATTATATTTGTGAGTTTTAAGTGGTTTTAATCTCTCTTCCTTTCTCAGTTTCCGTGTTTTAATTTGTTTCCCTGTCCCTCACTTTTTTTTTCTCTCACACTCACACACCTAGGCCCATGATAATGAATGGACTCATACTAATTATAAGACTGTGATTCCATCAAAGGGCTTGGATGCTGCTGCTGCTGTTTCCATCAGTGACTTGAGCAAAGCTCCAGGGGTTTATAGCTCATCAGTGTCTTGATGGAAATTTGGGCTGGCAATCAGGATCTAATTGTTCTGGATGCTGTACATATGTTGTTCTAGAGAAAAACAACTTTAGAATCACTTGCTCTCTTATAGTGATCACTGTTGATATGTCTCTTAGGTCTGGCATTATTACCATTTATAGGTAAGTTTGAAAAATGTCTTAGCAGCTTAAAATAAGAATGACTTACATGTGGGATAGATCTTGAAAAGGGAGCTCTTTGTGCCAAGAAATTACCTTGCATTGACCGTAATTGACCATCTCACAAGATTTCTGGGAACTGTATCAGTTACCACAAAAATGAAATATAGACACAGAAAGGTTGTGATTCATGAACTAGACATGCTGTATCTATTTCAGATTCACAGGTACAACATTAATGAGCACCTCAGTTATATAACCATTATTTGATCTCACAACAACAACCCTGCAAGTAGGTTTTATGAGGCCCATTTTACAGATGAGAGAAATAAGGCTCAGAAAGATTAGGTAACTTGCTTAAGACCTCACAGATAGGAGGCAGGATTCAGGCTCAGATTTGTGTGACTCCACAAATGTTGCTATTCAATTACACTCTATATAGAGGGTAAAACTTACAATAGTTGGTCTAGACAAGACATTTGCCTCAGAGTGGGAGAGAGGGTCTGGTGAGTGATAACAAAATTATTGTAGGGAGTGATGACAGGATATTAGGATCAGGCATCCCAGGGAAAGAGCTGAAGAACACTGGGAAGCTTTGACTGAAACCTCAGGGCAGGAGGTTGAGGAAGGAGTTCAGTCCAAGGTTGTGGGAAGGTCTGACAAGAGCAAGGCATGGTGTTGGGGGCCTCCACAGTGATGGAGACCTGCTCCTCAAACCAAAGAGAATAACACGGAACTGAAATTATGTAAGATGTGCTAAAAGATGGCTAGTTGGGGGCCTATTTCCCAAGAAGAGTGGCCACAGCTAGGGAGGATTCAAGGCAGTAAAGAGCCATGGTTCTCACCCTCAAGGAATTCATAATGTGACTGAGTGAAAGTATGTACACACTTTATACTGTAAAAAATTGTAACGTAAAGCTATGTAGGAGAGGTGTCCAAAGAGTGGTAAACAAGTAAACATGGTTTCACTCCCTCCTCTCACCACCCATTTATTCCAAGCAGAGAGAGCAGCACTTTAACAGTGCCAACAGGCCCTTCATAATTGACCTCCTTGCCTTCCTCTCCAGGCTCCTGCTCACCATTCCTCCCCTCCGTATCACAGCCACAGTGAGCCACTCTCGGTTATGCCATCTCTCACTTCAGAGCATGGCACTCGCGATCCCCACCTGGAACACTCTTCCCCTGGCTACCAGACCCCAGGTCTTAGGACAGTTATTTCCAGGAAGTCTCCCCTGACCCTTACCTTGTCAGCTGGGGTCTTGGTCCATTTTCACCACCTGTGCCTCCGGGTATGACATAAACTCTGTAAGGGCTGGAATCAGGCTTATTTTGTTCACTGTGGTATTGCACACCTGGCACAGTGACTAGAACAGAGTTGGTACTCAATATTTGTTGAATGAATGAATGAATGGATCCTTCTTTCGTTCCTCAGTGTCTGGCATAGTCCTGGGAACTTCAAAAAGCTAGGAAGTGTTTCAGTGAGCTTCACACGTATCACTTCCTTGAATCATCATGATGACATTATGAAATGGAGATTATTCTCAGCTCAGTTTCACAGACGGAGAAATGGAAGCACAGAACTTAAGCAGTCTGGTGCCAAAAACTGTCCTCTTACCCACTCTACTCTGCTGCCCCAAAGTTAGTCTCAGGAATGAATGAATAAGCAAGAATGAACACACACGTGGAATTACTGTGTCATTTTCCTGAAGTCCTATTTCTTGAAGTTATAGGATGTACTGAAGAGGTTTTTTTATTGGTTTAGGCTGTGGGTGGAGCTGTTCAAGTAAATTGCACCACAGGAAACTCCAGTTCGGGTGAAATCCTGGGCTACTCTCATCACTGTCACTTTTAAACAGGAAGGGCAACTAGAGGGTGTCCCAGAAATATGAGGGACGGTTAGGGAGGCTGGTCTTCCTTGTTCTGGAAGGTCGAATCAAGAAGCCTCATCTGACTGTGTGCAGGCTAACAAACTAGTTGGATGTATTGCTACTAAATGCCATTCATAAATAGCATCTGCTATAATTCACATCCTTTCAGAAAATAACAACACATTAGAAGTGCTGTTAATTGAACCCCCAACACCTGCAAGTGAGAAAACACAGATGGAATCACTCCACTAACTGGAGATTTGGTTACATGCAAACTAGTCAAAGGAAGAAGGAGGGATTAAAATACTACTACTCTTCCCAACAATTCTGTTCATGACTGCTGCAGAAACAAGCATCCCCCATAAATGTACTCAAGCTGTCGCCAGACCCACTAACTTCACTGCTTGCTTGATGGCCATGTCAATAACATGAGGATTGACCATGGAGCTCATACTAAATTGTGTTCCTTTACAATGTGTGCTGTTTTGTTACCTTGAGTGACCAAAGCCTACCAAGCAGCCACTGGGTCCCAGGCTCTGAGCTAGTCCATCAGATGCTGTGCCCAACCCATATCCCTTGACACTCATCTCCATGTTCTGAAGGTTCATTCCTGCAAGCACATGGGGCTCTACCTCAGGGCTTTTTCAGATTATAGGAGCACATCTGACCTGTAAGGAGAGCAAGTCAGAAATGCTGGAGAGCTCATGCCCCTGGGAGCAGGCCTCAACCAACAACAGATGGGGAGGCTGGTGGATAAATGCCTCAGCTCCTCTACCCCTTAGTGGGACAACACTAGGACATGTCCTACAGTGTCTCCTAAGTTATCAAGTAACTTGCTTGATAACACACTTCTTATCAGCTTCTTTCCCTCAGCTGTTTCCCCTCCCCAGTTCCCTCTTGGTGTTCTCTGGGACCATCTTCCAAATAAATCACTTGAACCTGAATGCTTGCCTTAGCGTCTGCTTTGAGGAAACCCAAGCTAACTAGGGCTTGGGCATATAGAGACAGATCAAGACGGTCTCTGACTTCAAGATGTTTGTAATCTAAAAGACAATAAAGACAAAGCAAATGGGTGATTATAAAAGTATGAAAAATGCTATCGTAAAGGCCTACAGAGGGGGTTATGGAGTTTAGAGAAGAATCACAGAAGACTCACAGTATTGGTGGGTAGTGTGGAGCAGTCAGAGAGAGCTTGCAGGAGGAGGCAAGATGTGCTAATTGCTTGCTTCAATAAGTATAATGCTATAAAACAGTTTAGTATTTCTAGAATAAATGATCTGTAAAACGACTCTTGTGTATCTGTACAGTTACAGAAACACTATAAAATGAAATTTTCACTCAGTCAGGCTTTTACATCCCTAATGGTTTGTATTCTGAAAAAATACTTCCCAAATGTATGTGTGTTTTTATCATTCCTGTGCACCTGGGTTCCTATATGCACATCTCCCCATGCTCACTCTGGCCTACAGTCAAAATGGACAAGCACACTGACATTTGTGCTCCGAAAGCCCTTTGGATATGTACCTTTCCTAGTGCATTGTCAGTATTTGTTTATATGTTGCTCCCTAATGCCCACCACATGTCCTGGGTGGTGCTCCCCTTTCTTCCTTTGCTGACATAAAAAAAAAAAAAAAACCCAGCTCATTATTTGTATGTTTATTTGTGCTTACCTTTTCAAAATTTGTCACTGAAGTCAAAGCTCCATGAGAGCAGGAGCTTTCTGTTTTGTTCACACAACACAGTGCCTGGCACAAAATGGATGTCAGTGAATGTGTTGAAAGAATGGATTGTTGGATGATTACGTGACTAAGGGCTCCCTGTAGAGAAAGGCAACGCCTTAAGAATCTTTGTATCACTGGTCCACTGCATGTGGCCTAGCACTTGGTAAACATCATTTAGAAGTTTATTAAATACATTTTTTTAAAGCCCAGGATTAGAGAATATTCCATATTCGTGACAGAAGGAAATTAGAGCAGAATCTTTCATGCTCTTTAATTTTTTTTCTTTTCTTGGTTGTCACTTTTCCTCAAATAGAAACTCATTTCCGTAATTACGAGGGGTCATCATAGAACTTGTACGTCAGTAGCCCTTCCTACTTCTTTGGCAGTCTGGGGCAGATTCAGATGCTCTTTCAGTCACGTCATCAGAGACTTAGAAGATGGTTGGGACTGGAAGCCAAGTTCATGCTGAGTAAAGCAGCCACTGCCAGTGTAATTACTGAAACAAGAGCCTGGCTAGACTGCCAAGGGTTAGCCTCTCGATTCCTCACACTGGTCCAGTTTTAACAGGTGGTCAGGTTACTTTCAAAAAGGAGATAATCTTTCTCCAAAGTGAGTTGCTAAATACCCAAAAGAGAAGACTTAGAAAAAAGTTCTAGTTTCCAGAACTCATAAAAGCAACATGCCAGCATCCACACCAGCTTTAACTTGGGTCCTCTCTTGGCAGGATTCCTTTTGGGGTAGAACCTCTCTGAGGAGATGTTTTAATTTCCATTAAGAAACTCTGTGGGACTGGAGGATCACAAACCTTGGGCACGAGCTGGAAGGTCGTTTATTGCAGATCCTTGCCTCCCAGCTGACCCTTAAGTAAATTCTCTAAGAATAGTCATGGCTTTGTGATAAGGACTATTGGCATTTGGTTTTAAGACTGTCCTGAGGGTGAAAAATAATGATAACACCAACAATAATGATGATTACTATTTTTTGTGTTCTGGGTGCAATGTCTCATTTAACGCACAAAACATCGTCATGAGGTAGTACTGTTAGTATTCACATTTTACAGGTGAGGAAACCAAGGCTTAAAGAGATTAAGTAACATGTGCAAGACTGCATAGCTAGTAAGTGATGGAGCAGGATTTAAAACCAGATACGCTTTCTAGAGCCCTCTGCTCTTGGGCCCATGAATACGACATGAGAGGGCAAAATCTTCTGGAAGACTGGAAAGCCATATCCATTTGCAGTTTGCATCTCTCAGGTACACAGCTTCACACATGGGCTTCTGTGCTGACAGATCTTATGTGGGAGATGAAGCATATAACACTGAAAGGGTAGATGAACAAGGGAAATTCTAATTTCTTATTTTTTATGAGGAAATCTACTAATGTATTTTTATAACCCGATGGCGGATTAATAGGACTCCCAGGCCAAGCAAAAACTGGAAGTCCTGTCTCTTGACCCCTTTACAGTATGTCACTCTTAGGGCTTCAAGTAGCAACACCAATATTCCAGAATGTCTACCAAGGTCAGAATGTGACCAACCTTTTCTTTCTTATATCAGTCATACTAGGCTAGATTGTACTGTAGAAAAAAATAAACCTCAAATGTCAGTGGCTTAGAACAATAAAAGTTTATTTCTTACTCATGCCGCCTGCTCTTCATGGGTCTTCTGCTCCTACTGGGCTCACAAGGAGATGTGGGCTGAGAGAACCTCCCACACCTGGAATGTTGATGGTCACTCTCTGTGCAGGAGAAGGAATCACTCACTGGTTCTTAAAGGTTTCTGTCTGCAAGTGGTATCTGTCGCTTTTGATCATTTTTTAAAACAAATCATATAGACCCAGTTAACTTCTTGTGAGTGGGGAATTTGCCTACAATGAGAAGAAACTGAAGAATTGGTAAATAGTATTAATAGCTCCAACATTGAATCCTTCAATCATACTCAAAAGTGTTGAAGAGCAGATAAAATTGTTGTTCACTTAACAAAATAAATCAGGATGATTTCAAGCAGGTGATCCTGTTATCCACCAGAATATTTACTTTGGCCATTGTTTGTCTATTGGTCAATCTTTCCTACGTATCCCTGAGCTTTTGAGGGCAGTTATTGCTCTTATTTATCTTTGATTACTTTATGCCTGATACAGTGCTAGGAGCATGTACATCAGTTTACTTGGGTTGTAATGACAAAATATCATAGACTGGATAACTTAGATGACAGAAACTAATTTTCTCATGCTTCTGGAAGCTAGAAGTCCACAGTCAAGGTGCTAACATGGTCAGTTTCTGGCAAGAGCTCTCTTCCTGATTTACACACAGTTGTCTTCTCACATGGCCTTTCCTTGATGTCTGTGCTTGGAGAGAGAAAGAGAGGGGGGAGAGAATAAGCTCCGGTGTCTCTTCTTAGAAGTATACTAATCTTATAGAAGAATACTAATCTTATCAGTGGGGGGCCCACCCTTATAATCTCATTTAACCTTAATTACTCCTTTACTCTAAATACAACCGCACAGAGGTTAAGGCTTCAGCATATGAATTTTAGGAGGATACAAACATTCAGTCCATAACAGCATGGTAGGCTTCAATGTTTTTTGAATGAATTGAATGATGAATGAATGATTCCAATTAACCAATAGTCTTTGCTTAGTGAGCACGTGCCACTTTTTTTCATCTTCCTTTCCCCATTCTTCCTCTCTTGCAGTCTTTCAGTGAGGCCCTCTCATTCTTCAAGACCCAGCTAGCACACTGCTCCTTAAGGAAAATTCTCTGATCTAAACACCCTTGTGCACCTTCCCAGGCCTGAACCAGCTGTTTCCTCTTCTCTTCTTCTGGAACACCTGACATCTTTCTCAGGTAGTATTCTCCACAGAATTATAATTTTTTACACACAAGACCATCTCCCACACTGTGAGCCCCCACAGAGCAGACCTGGTAGGTGTCAGATGTCTGGCACCAGCCATGGTGTCTGACTCATGTTGGTACTCAAAGTGTGTTGGTCAAATAAATAAATGGATTAATAGGTCTTTTAGACTATATCCCTTTTTGACATGTTAGTCTTCTACTGTGTGTGTGTACTCCTACATTTGATATGTAATTTACCCATTAGACTGGGGCTGTCAGTAGCTCTAAGAGGATCAGAATACTTGTCATGCTTGTCATTAAAGCACATTCAAACTCATACAGTGGAGGCAGCTAGTCTCATCTCATTTTAGCTTGATACATTCTCAGCTAAGATGCCCATCTGACACCTGCAGGCTTGATGCTGTCTCTTTAAAATCTGAGCAGTCCTCAGATGTCAGGGAACACACCTACTTACCACTGTATCCCCAGAGCCCAGCATGAGGCATGGCATGTAGTAACCTAAAGTTTGTTGAATGATTTAATTAATCCAGCGACTCCCCAGAAAGACAGATCTTGGAGCATCATTTCTATGCCTTTATATGGCTGGAACAAGAGGGTATTATGCTAAGCAATGCAAGTCAATCAGAGAAAGACAAGTATTGTATGATCTCATTGATATGTGGAATTTGAGAAACAAGGCAGTGGATCATAGGAGGAAAGAGGAAAAAAGGAAAAAAGATGAAACCAGAGAGGGAGACAAAACCATAAGAGACTCTGAGTCTTAGGAAACAAACTAAGGATTGCTGAAGGGCAGGGGGTAGAGCAATGTGGCAACTGGGTGATGGACATTGGGGAGGATATGTGTTGTACTGGTATTATGCACTGGGTATTACATGAGACTGATGAATCACAGATCGGTACCTCTGAAACCAATAGTACATTATATGTTAGTTAGTTAACTGAATTTAAATTAAAAATAAATAAAATTTAAAAATATTCTATACCTTTAAAGAGGAAAAGATCAAGGTATAAAAGCTGCGACTTAGAAGATACTCGTGTTACGTGTGCTTGGCCTGATTTCAAACTGTGTTATTCCAAAACCTCTGAGGGGCCATGACTATTTCTCCTCCGTATGAAGCTCTCTGGGAATGAGCTCACTCAGCCTGTAGCAGCATCCCTGCCATGGACACGGGCTTCTAGCTCCTCGAGCACAGGGCCCGAGTTTCTCCTCTTCACATCGCCAGCCGAGTAGGCTCACAGCTCTGTCAAAGGAACACACGTACGGCTGCGAAGATGGTGGCCTTACTTTTGTCCAGAAGGTGCCAGGGACAGAGCAACTCCCTATTATAGTAGAAACTCCATACATACTTGCAGTAAGGAATGAAATTGTGGGGTTATGTGTGTTAGGGTACACCTGTTCTATATAGGAAGCAGGAGCCAGAAGGAGGTGGGGCGGCCATCCACCGGCTTTTCGCTTTTCGTATCTGCCTCTGCAAACGCATCTAATTACCTCACCTCCAGCCGGGGGCCCTTGGCAGAGGCCGCGCGTTGGGTCTGCGCGGTCCTGGCAGCCGCAGTGTGGAGGGTGAACCCGACGGCCTCTTCAGTCTATTTAGCAGGCTCTGAGATGTGTAAGTACATTATCTGCAAGGCTGGTAAAGAGCGCTTGGGGAGGATTTGTGGGTCTGTGGGAAGGACAAAGAAAAATGTTTTCTAATAAATTATTCACCATCTCACAATCCCTTTTGGGCAGATTGTTGCTCAGTTTGCCCCGCGCAGCTCGGTGCCTCTTCCCTCCGCGTTCAGACGCGCTGTTTCTCACCTCCAGAGAGCAGCAGAGATCTCGGGCAGGCTGCTGCGGCTAATGGTGGCAATTAATAACTTGTCATAATCCCGAGGATGAAAGGGAAGGCGCCCCATCAGCAGGCGGGTCATGGCGCTGCTCGGAAGCAAATGAGGTGCAGGTGTGGCCTCGGCTAAGCGCGGCGCTCAACACCCGGCGCGCCGTGGTGCCAAGCCCCAGACCCCGCTGGGGTTCCCGGGCGCGCACCGCCCCAGGCCCTCCCCGCCCCCCACACCACTCACCCCGCTGCAGAGAAATCCCCGGAACGTATCAATAAATCTGAGCACACGGCCCAGAACCTTCCAAACAGTTAATTGCACTCTGTACACTGTTAACTCTGCCAGGTCCAACTCGCCTGGGTTCCCCCCCGCTCCCCCAGACTTGGTTAAGAATCGCGCACCTCAAACTCTCCCCTCCACTCCTGTGTACCCCACCCCCGATCCACGTTTGTTATCCCCACCTCTACTCCGTGCAGGGCGCGGCAACCTTTAAAAGGAAATCTGGTAAATAGCCAGCGTGCTGAGCCTGATCAGATCTGCTCTCAGGTCCCCCGTGGAGCTGGAGGACACGAAACCCTTGTTAGGGTTTTAAGAAACCGCAAAACACAGAGTCACTTATTTCCCGACAGCTCCAACCCAGTTGCCTTTCCTCTTGTTTCCATTCTTGTGGGTCAGTTCTGCTTGAAATGAACCAAGTTTACAAATCTCTTCTGGTTTGTACACTCCTATTATGCATACGAGGTGATGCATTTGTAACTGTCACACAAGTCCGGGTGATACAGTGCTCTCATCTGACCCTATTCATTTAAATGGGTGCGTCTTGATGACATTGATTCATGTTATAAGTTATATCCATGCATTATAATCTTTATGTGTCACCGTACTGGTTATATCTACTACAATGCAGGGTGGAGGGGGCGGGGTGTGTGTGTGTGTGTGTGTGTGTAGACAGAAAATGATGGTGAGCAGGATTTGAGAGTGCTTTGAACAATATGAAGTCCATATAAACTCCAAAGCTTCCTAGATAAGTTTATTATGTGTCCCTATCTTGAGAGAATGAAATTTACATGCGGAACAGTCCTAGGTGAGGTGTCTTTTGCTGTAAATATTCTGCTGACTAACTTCTTAATATTTAGAGAATGTGTGCTTCAAATGCATATCGCAGCAAACTAAAGGGGTAAGTAAACATGATTATGCATGCATGTAAGTCTTTATCAAGGTGGGGTTAATAATGTTTTAAAGCAGAACTATTTCTCATGAAAATAGCTGCTCTTAATAGCCTCTGTCTCTTTATTGTGCTTCTTACTGAAACATAAATCACTAATATGTTTTCAGCAGCAAAGTACTCTCTTTTTCCATTGTATTCACAGATTTAGTGGCATTTCAAATAGATAAACACAAGCAACATCTATCAACACTACAAAAAGGGCGCCTTAATCAAAGCTCCAGGTCCCGGGTCTCAGCATCTCCATTTACCTTGAGATAAATCCATTGGTGTGACCACCACTGCACAGGGTGACAAATCACCCCAGCCGGCCGAGCAGCGCAAGGGCTTATTGGCCTTCCTTTAAGTGGTCTTACCCTTCAATGAAAAGGATGGGGCTTGTCAAGCAGGACCAGATTAAAGTTAGACAAAAAGAAATGATCTGTTATTAGAAAACTCCGATTGAGAATCACAAAACAGGAAAGAAATATGAATAAAAATTTCCAGGGGGAAGACCATCTGATCCCAACAGAAATTAACTCCCATTATGGGCGTGAGGTAATAGATGGCCTGCAGTTGGAGCTAATGAGGATTTCAGATTAAGGAGGTGTGGGGCTCCGAGGGGGGTGTTAGCAGCTGCTGTGGGCATCCGAATGCTAAGTTCAGGAGAGACCTGGGCTCCTGGCTTCCTGGGCTAAAAGGTGGTGTTTAGGTAGGGGGTGGAAATTACAAGCTCTTGGAAGTGAGTGCTTACTCATGATTGCATGGGTACTTCAAAGAATAACACTGGTAGGAATCTCCTGGGGCGGATTGATTTCCCTGTGTCTGAGACAAGGGAAATTTGAAGGCCTATATGACTTGCCCAGAGTCACACAGCTCATAGTCAGGCTGAGATAATCTGTCTGCTTCCAGTTCACTGGGACTCCATTATTTGGCCTAATCCTGAGAGATGACCTTGTTCTGCCTCTGGATTTAAGGATCTTACCTTGCCAGTTAACTGCAAAGGGAGAAGAGAATGGTACCCTACAGTTAGTCTTCTTAGTGTAGTCTTGCTTGAGTTAAAGCCTAATGCTTATACAAATAGTAATAGCTAATGCTTTCAGGTTTTTACTGGGTGCCAGTCTCTGTCTTTGCATTATCTCATTTAATCCACAGGTAGCTATAATCAGAAGAAGATACTGAGACTTCAGTATTTTTTTTTTAATTTAAAAAAAAAATTTTTTTTAACAGAGGAAGATATTGAGACTTAAAGAACATAAGCAGCCTGCCCAAGGTTGAATAATACTGATGGAGTTTGTTTTTGAACAAAGCAAACTACCATAAGAGCGATGCTTATAACTACTAGCCAACACTGCTAGGCAAAGACTTACATTTCTTGTAGGAAAGTTTGTGCAAATAAAGTTAATAAGCAAAATATATATGAAAAATATATATATAAAAGGGATGAAAACTTGGATGCTGAGGAAAAATCAAAATATCTAGATCCTTGATACAAATAAATACCTTCTGATTTCCCCCAGACCTTCTGATTCTGGGCTCAGAAAAGGATTTAAAAAAATCAGGCTATGAAGGTATGATAGCCAGTTCCATAAAATTTAAAATAAATGTATAGGCTATACATGGCATAATTACTCAAAAAGAAGGCAGACCAGCAGAGTGCAGTGTGTGTGTTTTGAAGCTGATGGTCCATGCTGGGTTCAAATTCTACCTCTGGCATTTCTAGCCCAAGAAATTTCCTCTCTTTCTCATCTTAGTAGTTTCCTGTATCTGAATCTTACATAACTGTGTTGTGCCTCAATTTCCTCATTTGTTAAACAAGGAAATAATGTATACTTCACAGGGTAGTTATGAGGATTAAATGAGATGATGGATGTCAAGAACTCAGCAGAGGTCCTGAGGAAGGGTAAGCAGTTGGCAGTTGGCTATATCCCAAATCTGCCAGAGATCTGAGAGTCACCCCCTTTCTTTCCCTGTGAAACATCATGGGAAGATGCTGACCTCAGAGATCCTGAATGGACTGCGCTCTTGTCCACACTCTGCCCAATGTCCACTGCATGCATAAAAATGCAGTTCAGCTTTTGGATATTGCCTCCACAAAGATATTTGGAAATTGCCAACTTTTTCATTGCCTTATTTTAGGCCTAATGTCAGGTGGATATGAACAGGGATTCTCAAATATGAAGGAAGGAAAGATATCTAGATCACTAGAGAGAAAGAAATGGTAGACACCCAGCTAAAGAAATTAAAAAAAAAAAAAAAAAAAAAAAAAGAAATCTCAGTCCATATATTTGAGAAAGCCAGACCAACACTGGCCCTTCCAGTGAGTTAGTAAGTCCATTGGATCTAGTGATACAAGAAGATACCACAAATACCAACCAAGGCTGTTGCATTTCCCTGGGACTAAATCTGGGAAGTTTAAATGTGCCGAGTTGGTTATTACTATGTTTGATTTGTAAATCAGTCTAATTATGATAGCATTTATGGGGGATGTTGTGTCAAGAGCCTGTTTTCTTTGATTATTTACACAAAGAATCAAGCTGGGTAAAGGAATGTTTTATATTCATCCTAACCTGAGAAATTGGTAGCTAATAACATCAGAGGAAATACTATACGCCAATTACTAGCCCCTCCATTTACCAATACAAGTGCATATTCTCTGCGTTTCACTGTGTAGCTCAATCCAGTTTAAAAGGAAAACTAAAATAAAATATCTTTATCAAACATTTCTAATGTCTAAAATGACCCAAGCATGCATTATGTTTCATTTGTATTTAAAGGCACTAGCATTTTCAAGGCAATAGTGATAGATAATTACAGGTAAGGGTATTGATATATTTTGCATTTGTGTTTGTATCTAAATACCTACTGCCTTCTTAATAAACTTTAATTAATATGCTTTCAAGTACACCGAATGTAATTTTCTGATTAAACACATGCATCAGACTCACCATCAACTCATTAATTTCACATAGATTGAATTTTAGTGTTTGTATGCAGTTAAGTGTGAGGTGCAGGACATCCAATAATCATTTTGTATTTAATATGAACAGATATATTTTTTGATTCAGTCCAAACCAAATCCGTAGGACACAAATGAGGTGGTAACTGAATTCTGTGGCTTCAGAATTTGCACATTTAATGGGAAACAATTTCAAAGCCTCTGCCGGTCATTGGAAAGGCAGCTCCATTCTGCTTTTTCCACAGAGCAAAATCTTTCTGAGAACAATGCTTATTATTGATAGGTTTAAAGCACCTCAGGTGCTTGCCCATTGTGTGTATTGCTGTCACTCTGTCTTCTGAGCAGTGGGGAAGCAATGATGGATAACATAGAGAATAATACATGATTCTTGATTGAATGCAAAGCTATAATTCAGTCTTGGGGTTCTACTGACGTCACAGTGCGTGAGAACACAGCTCAAAGAGGTTTTTTTTGTTTCTTTTTTTTTTTTAAAACAGGCAATCCTTGTAATCCAGTATGGAGCCAGTGGATCAAGGCACACACTATAGCCTCCTTGAGTTATTTTCAAAGAAGAAAAGCACCTGGGGATGTAATCTCCTAGGTTAAGGTCAGTGTGCTCCCAGGTAGGCAATGAGGGTGTATTGTTGGCTCCTACCCAGTTCATTCCTCATTTGCTTTGTGACAGGCAAATGAAAACTCTCAGATGTGGAGAATAGAACGCTCTCCTCTTGACCCTTCAAGATATCCTCTAACTCAGGGTTTCCAAAATTTCTCTGATCAAATTATCGGCACAGTTAAATGAGAAAGTTTTTGCAAAAGATTTAACACATAGCCCATAGTGCATCTCAATAAACGAAAATTTCTCCTCCTCTTTTAGTTGTCTGATCTATCAGAAAGTTGCCCTCCCGACCTTGATATTAACAACTCAAGAGTGAGGACTAGACTGCATATTTCCTCAACAGGCCCTGAAGTATTACAGTAAGTATTTGAAAATGATGCATGAATTGATTGAAACTGTCAGAGCTAGGATGAGGCCTGAAGATTCTTTTCTATTCATGCTTCACTTGAAGGTGGAACTTACCTAGAGCTCTAATAGTTCTGAAGGTAGCAAGGAGTGATTCTTCCTTCAGCCTTGGGGAACCCAGGCCATACCTTGCATAATCCCTTGAGCCCCACCCCTGAAATCAAGAATGATAATAACGAGGAAGAGGAGGAGAGGAAGAAGCAGTCATACTTCAGTAGTGCTTAATACTCACTAGGCAGTGAGTATTTTAAACACAGGAACTCATTTAATCCTCCCAATATCCTATTAGGTCAGGTTCCATTATTGTCATCCACTTCACAGATGAAGACACAGGCACAAAGAAGTTAAAAATAACTTGCCTACGGGTACCTGGGTGGTGCAGTTGACCAAGTGTCCGACTGACTATTGGTTTACGCTCAGGTCGTGATCTCAGGGTCTCGCGATCAAGCCCCAGGGTCCTGAGATAGCTCTCATCAGGGAGTCTGCTGGGGATTCTCTCCCTCTGCCACTCCCCCTGGCGCTCTCTCTCACTCTTTAAAGAGACATAAATAAATCTTAAAAAAAAAAAAAACCACAAAAACAATTTACCAGAGGACACAGCTAATAAGTAGCAAGGCTATCTCAACCCAAGTAATCTGGCTCTGTGTCTGCTATACTGACTTTACTAGGAACAGGGGAAGTCAATCTAGAACTATCACAACACCTTGGATGTTATCTAATCTAAACTAATTTTACAAATAAAAAGACGGAGGGCAAAGAGGGGAAGTGACTGACAGAAAGGAACTCCGCTGTTTTCTTTAACTCGGGATCGGGAACGCCCTCCCATGTGATCTTCTGAGGGAGGCTGGTCTTACTTACCTAGGCAGGCCTCCACTTGTTGACGCCACGCGATATTCTGCATATTGTATACAGCAAAAAATGTAAATATAAAGCTGGGCTTTAGGAAAGAACAGAATGTCCTAATACCAGATACAAAGATGTAGCTGCAGACGTGCATGGGAAATTCAACTCCTAAGCAATGTCAGGATGCCTGTAGGCAGATACAAGGCCCATTTGGAATCTATGGGGGCAGGGGCCAGAGCTGGTGTTGCTATTACTGTGTAAAAGATAATACAAGTACAAGACTGATAAGGTACAAAAATATTCAATGACTACTAAAGTTCTCTTCTCTATTGCCAGGGGCAATAGAATTTTAAATATTCTTTGAGATATAGTGTATGCCAGTATACAATCTATGTACATTTCCTCTGTTGTTATTTACACAAATGGAAGCATACTATGCAGATCATTCTGTTTGTATTTTTACAATATAACACATCCTGGAGATTGCTCATATCAGTACTTATAGAGCTGCCTTATTCATTTTATGGTCATATAATATTTATGGTATCAAAATTTATGGTATCAAACTTTATTTAAGCAGTCTCTTATTAGTGGAAGACAAGTTGTTTGCATGTGTGTTATTTCTCTTTTTGTGACTATATCTATAAGATAAATTTCTAATGCAGAATTGCTGGGTCAAAGAAGAAATTTAAAATTTTTGTCAATCAAGTTTATGTTAATTCACATTCCTTCCAACCACCCTTGAGAGTGATTTTTTCCCTACATTCTCAACAAATCAGTGTTTTATCCAAATTTTTCTTTTGTCTATCTCATGTATAGCTTTCATTTGTATTTCTTTTATTATGATGAGGTTGAACACGTTTCATATGTTTAAGAGCCATTCATTTCCCCCTTTTTCAGCCTACATATGTCATTTGCCCATTTTTATTATTGAATGTTTTCTTTATAGTATTATGGAAACATGTTACATATTTAGGAAATTGGTCCTTAGTTGTAATATGTAAGACAAGAATGTTTCCCCCGTTTATTTGTTTTTTTGGCTTGAAGGGATTTTCTTCTACAAAGAATTTTTTTTAAGTTTTTACAAGTTTAAATTGACTAAAATTTTCTTTTATGGCTTCTGAATTTTATGCTATACTTAGAGTGCTCTTCCCAATGCAAAATTATATAAAAACAAATTCTCTCGTGTTTCTTCTACAACTTTTATGAATCATTAAAAACAATCTTTGATCCATCTGGAATTTATTTTAGTGCAAGATGTACAATGGATCAAACTCATTTTTTGAAACCAATTGTCCCAACACCATTTGTTAAATTATCTGGAACCCATGTATATTACTCCACTAATGATGTACTCAAAAACTGGAAAAATGGTGACCACTATTGGTTGTTCCTAATTAGGTAAATCTTGAAAGAAAGAAAGAGGGAGGTGGGGCGGGGAATGAGAAGGAAAGGGAGAGAGAGAAAGAGAAAGAGATATGGATGACTGTTTGGCCAGGAACCCAAATTTAGACTGGAGAGTTAGAATAAAGATACAGTAAACTTACAATGAATTGATCCTTACTGACTCAGGATGATTCTTTTTCTTTCCTTGAAAATCAGTCTATATTACAGAAATGATTCTGCTTTCCTAAGAAGATAAAGGAAGAAAAAACATCTTATAGGTCTCAGTGGCATAATATGTTTATGTATTAATTGAATTTTTCTTTTTTTTTTCCTTTTTTATATATTAACTGTATTTTTTGTTTTTAGCAATTTATTTCCTGTGGCACCATTCTGTCGTTCAACTAGACTATTTTCAGTATAATATACATAGCATAAAATTTACCATTTTAACCACTTTTAAGTGTATAGTTCTGTGGCATTAAGTTTATACACAGTCTTGTGCAGCCATCACTACCACCCGTCTCCAGAACTTTTTTTATCTTCCCTGACTGAAACTCTGTACTCATTAAACATTAACATCCCATTCCCTCTTCCCCCAGTCCCTGGCAACCACCATCTTACTTTCTGTTTCTATGAATTTGACTACTCTAGGTACCTCATATAATTGGAATCCTAATATTTGCCCTTTTATGTTCGGCTTACTTGACTAAGCATAATGCCTCCAAAGTCCTATCTATGCTGTGGCATGAGTCAGAATTTCCTTCCTTTTTAAGCTGAATAAATTCATCCTATGTACACATATATTTTGTTTATCCATTCATCAGTCAGTGGACATTGGGGTTGCTTTCACCTTTTGGTTATTATGTAAAATGGTGCTATGTCCATGGGTGTACAAAAATATCTATTTGAATCCCTGCTTTCACTTCTTTGGGGTATATACCCAAAAGTAGAATTCCTGGACCATATGATAATTCTTTGATTAAGATTTTAAGAAATCACCACCATTTTCCACAGCAGCTGCACCATTTTACATTCCCACCAGGAAAGCGCAAGAATGACAATTTTTCCACATCCTCACTAGCACTTATTTTCTGGCTTTTTTTCTTGTTGTTTTTTTTTTTTTTGACAATAGCCATCCTAATGGGTATGAAGTGACATCTCATTGTGGTTTTGATTTGGCTCTCTCTTATGACTAAGTGATGTTGAGTGACTTTTCATGTGCTTTCTGGCCATTTATATATCTTCTTTGGAGGGAAAATGGTTTTTTAATTTCAAAAATTTAGTTTTGGAGTAGCAGAATCCTTAGGAGGGCAGGACATGATAAAGACAATTTGAATACAGCTAAATAAGGTGATTTGGATGGACCAGAGGAGGAGAAAGAATCAAGGGAGAAACCACTCAACAGGGATGTATGCCTCGTGGAAGGCCCTCCCCCCGCCACCCTTGTCACCTATGCAGAAACTCTGGAGGAAGGGAGGAGAGAAACCTCAGATATGTTTGGGGGGATTCAAGAGCAGAAATAACCTGTGCCCGGATAACTTCTCCAGATGATCTGGAGAGGCAAGGCCTCAGATGACATGGAAGAGCAAGGTAGATGTGGCCTAAGGAGAGTTTATGGATGGATGGAAGATAACCACATATAATGGCCCACAGCAGAGCAGTGGGGGAGCAGAAAAACCCCCTCTGAGTGCTTCTGAGATGCAGTGGACCTAGCAAGGAGGACCCTGTAGTGACCTAGGGGGACAGATCACCTGACAAGCAATGAGTCATTCCAGGGAATGTTAGTACAGTTAGGTGACTTCTGAGGGTATGACAGTTCCTTCCCACCCTAGCCCCTGGTCCTACAGAAACCCCTGGAACAAGAATGTGACCTCAAGAAAATGTGGGGGAGACCCTCACTGTCCAAGTTTGAGAGTTTGGCCCCTGCCTAATGGACTCTTGTAATAGAAATATACTTGAACAGTAAAATTATGAAAGACATTTCTTGGGTGCCTGGGTGACTCAGTTGGTTAAGTGTCTGCCTTGGGCTCAGGTCATGATCCTGGAATCCTGGGATCGAGTCCAGCATCAGGCTCCCTGCTTGGCAGGGAGTCTGCTTCTCCCTCTGACCCTCCCTCTTCTCATGCTCTCTCTCTCAAGTAAATAAATAAATCTTAAAAAAAAAAAGGACATTTCTTGCACACTTGAGTTTGGAAGCAAGTTTCATAACTCCGAGAGGTTGTTAAAAGATAAACTGAGGCATGTTGAAATTTTTTAGGAATTTATCTGAACACAATCTGATTTGAATTGGACAGCACCAAATTGGAAGTGATTTGAATGCTCTATGTAGAGCAGCTGGGGAGAGATTTTTATAGAGAAAAGGCAAAAGCAAAGTAAAGAAACTATTCATTGGTTGTACCTTAAAGCTTAGTTTGCTGTTTGGGATTGGTTATACTTATGTTTCAATTTTATAACCTTGAGGTATTTACAACCTTAGATTTTGCTTTACTTATGTCTGTTTGTTGTTTAATTAGTTTAATAAGGTCAAATGTTGAAGTAATTGTCACAAACTAGAGAAGTATCTCAGACCCCATGTCCAAAAGAAGAATAAGAGGATAGACCCCAGTGAAGTGGACCCTGGAGCAGCAAAAATAGGTTAATAATGAGGATAATATTCCTCTGTTTTGAAGCACATTAAATTTCAAGGTACTTTTGATCTGTTACCTTATTTAGTTGTCAACTTCGCGAGGTGAGAGAAAGAGGCAGATTTTGTTATCATCCTTATTTTGTAAACTAGGACACAGATTTCAACAATGAAAAAGCTATGACCTGGACAAAACTATCCAATAAACTGGAGAGATTTTCTCAAACTCTGCACTATGAATATTTGGGGCTAGATAATTCTTTGTCATGGGGACCTGTCTTCTGCATTGTAGGATGTTTGACAGTCTCCCTGGCCTCTACCCCCTAGATGCCAGAAGCAGTCCCCAGTGGTGACAAACAAAATATGTCTCCAGGTAATGTCAGCTGTCCAGTGAGGGGCAGAATCCACACCCCATATATCCCCACCCCCACCCACCTTCCCCAGTTGAGAACCAAGTGCTAAGACTTGACCCAGTGTCCTAACTCCTAGCTCAGAGAGCATAGAAGAAATCCAATTCTCCTCCTCTATACCCAAGTTCAGCCTTCAATTCTACCAACATGCCTAAAACCACTTAAAAATCTCACAACATTTTGTCATTGAAAGGGACCTAAGCATTCATCTCTATGCTTTTAATTTACATGTGAAAATACTGAGTTTCAGGAAGTTTCAGTTATTTGTCAAAGAACACACAGCTGGTATGTGGGGAAGCTAGTATTTGAACTTAGGTCTCCCGTGTCAAAATCAGGGTTGGACCTGTTACCTGATCAATGCCTAGAGCTGACATTGTTTTAGAAACTCTTTCAGGTAATCTTGGAAAGAAAAGCAGGATATTTGCTGGCTAGCTTTCCCTTTATAAGAGGATATTTTTAGCAAAATGGGGGGAAATTACCATTCAGCTCAATTGAAAATATGTCTGGCATTAATTCATTGTTAATTGACCAGGATGAGTAAAAAGATGGCTACTTCCAAGGCCTCTCTAATGGAACTATTAGTGAATTTTCAGGTCAACTAACTCCTGTCACTGCCTGACAAAGGAAATGGCAATCATTTGCCAGTGTTAGGAAGGCTCTCACTGCTCTTGAAAACTGGAATCAGTCATCCTGGGCTGTCAGGTTCCGTGTCTCTACACCGTATGTAATTCTCTACCTGGCACTCCTCCACCCAGAGACCTTTAGCCTCACATAAATGACATCAGGTTTGCCTGAAATGTGCATAATTTTTGCCACTTCTAAGGAGCTTTCATGGAAATCTGGTTTGATCTTTCACACAATGCTATAGTTTAGTAAAAATTACTCTGTATTACTCATATTTACCCATGGGGAAACCGAAGCTCAGGTGGTTACTTGACTTACTTACGGTTTTCACAGATGGCAACAGCAAGGCAAGAGTTCAGACCCAGGGGTGGAGCAACAATTCTCATGTCATTACTTTTGGTGGCTTTATTCTACACTATCGTCTGCACCTTTGCCCCTCACTTTGCTTCCTTTTCTTTTCCTTTCTTTCTTTCTTTCTTTCTTTCTCTCTTTCTCTCTTTCTCTCTTTCTTCCTTCCTTCCTCCCTTCCTTCCTTCCTTCCTTCCTTCCTTTCCCAGTGAGACTTTTTTCCTATACATTTTTTCCTTGTTCCAAAGTCTAAAGGGATAGAGAGCTGTGAGTAGGGAAAACATTTCAGTTGCTATAAGTAATCATAGTTTTCTCATTCAACAAGTATTTATTGAAGATTCACTTATAGGAACTGTGGAGGTACTGGAGATGCATGATTCATAAGCTAGGACCCCAAATCCTTAGGCAGGGGCTATCATAATTTGGTTCTAACTTACCTTTCCCTCCTCATCCTGAACCACTTCTCACATAATCTATATACATTAACCATACTAACTTAACCTCTATTCTCCAAATGTGCCACAAATTTTTTCCCTCTCTCTTTTCCTCTGTCTTTGCATATGCTATTTTCTCTGTGTGGAGTGCTCTTCTGCTGCCAGGATCTGCTGAACTCCCATTTTTATATAAAGGCGTTCTCAGGTGTCACCTTCTCTATAAAACTTTCCCTGCTTTTATAGCAAAGCTGTCAATCACACCTCTTTTTGTTATGATGATTTGTTCATATCTGTGTTGTAAAGTGTTCCTACTGTATTATGATTATTTATATTCGTATCTGTCTCACATGCATGATCCTTGAAGGCAGGGATCATGGCTTATGCAAGGGAGTATTCCCCTAGTACATGATGGGTGACTGATATACCTTAGTTGACTTGACTCAACCCAGAATTGGAAACAATGGCAAAAAGGCACAGAGATGGTGTAGCCCAATGTTATTTATCTATGTGTATTTTATTTTTTAAAGATTTTACTTATTTATTTGACAGGGAGATAGAGAGAGAGCGCTCAAGCAGGCACAGTAGCAGGCAGAGGGAGAGGGAGAAGCAGGCTCTCCCCTGGGCAGGGAGTGGGATGCAAAACTCAATCCAGGACCCTGAGATCATGACCTGAGATGAAGGCAGCCGCTTAACCAACTGAGTCACGGAGGTGCCCCAGCCCAATGTTATTTAAAACAAATAACTTAGGACTTATTAGTTCCACCTTTAGACACAAAGATTCATTTGTTACTGGTCCTTTGTATTTTATTAGCAGACATATCTCCTTTCACTTAATATACCCTTTAGAACAACTGCTTCTGTGATTGTCTTGAGTGGATTTCAGGGAAGAAGGAAACAGTGGATGGTAACACAGATCACATTCATCCCATCACAATGGACCTTCAGCCATGTTTCCATCGTTAAAACAAAGCAGGGAATTAAAGCAATTCTCCAGGTACCTCAAAAACCTTGGATTTGATGGCTAGTAGCAAATATTTTTGCAATATTTTTGTAATAATGGCAACATCATGTAGCAGTTTTCAGAGCACTTTTACAAATGTTATTCCTCTCACCAATCATGAAAGGTCAGTATTATCCTCACTTTATAGATGGAAAAACTGATGCCCAGAAATGTGTTCAAAGTTAGCAGGTAGAATAGAGTTTCAAGATGTAGGTCTTCTAACTCTGAATCTCTTTTTTTTTTTTTTTTTAAGACTTTATTTATTTATTTGGACAGACAGAGATCACAAGTAGTCAGAGAGGCAGCCAGAGAGAGAGGGAGGAGGAAGCAGGCTCCCTGCTGAGCAGAGAGCCCAATGCAGGGCTGGATCCCAGGACCCTGAGATCATGACCTGAGCAGAAGGCAGAGGCTTTAACCCACTGAGCCACCCAGGCACCCCTCTAACTCTGAATCTTATGTTTTTCCCAATATAGTGTGCTGTTCTTTGAGGCTACAACATGCATTTTATTTATTTTTGTGTCTTCCACAACCCCAGAATAGTTCACATGGCCAGGACTCAATATGTTTGTTGAATGACTGAATTTTGGTATACAAGGTTAAAAATCCTTCTTTCTCATTTATGTTTAATTTATTCATCTGCTTCTTATCCCTCCCATTCATATCATATTTATGCATCCCTACAATTGACTGCCACTGTGCTCAGCATGAAAAATTCAAAGATTTTTGTGTCCACAGCACCTAGCACGTACCTGGTGCTGAATGGGTACTTCCAACAACTTCTTTTGTGTAAATAATCTGCAGAAAGCTCAGGATCTAATATACATGATGAAGTAATTTGAGCTGTGTTCTTGTTTCTTTCATCTGGTCTTCACATCAGTCTATTGTCTGTATTTTTACTTATGAGAAAACTGAGCATCATTGGGCCTTAATCCCTCTGCCGAGGTGGAATTAAACCCAGTGGATTTAAAATACTTACCAGGTGATGTGTATTAAGGAGGACATGTGTTGTGATGAGCACTGGGTGTTATATGCAAAAATGAATTGCTGAACACTACATCAAAAACTAATGATGTACTATATTTGGCTAGTGGAACACAACAATAAAAATATATAAATAATAAAATAAAATCCCCTAAATAAAATTAAATAAATAAATAAAATGTTTAAGAACTTTGAAAAAGCAAATAAATAAATACTAAGTTGATGTACCTTCTAGATGCAGCTGTGTTTTAATGGGGAGAGTCCAGATATGGAGTTAGAAGACCTAATCTGAGTCCCAGCCCAGCCACATACTAGCTATATGGCCTTGGGAAGCCACTTTGCTTTTAGGACTCAGTGTTTTCCATATAACATGAGAAAATAATACTTAGCCTGCCAACCATGTGGGGGTATTGTGATATATTTGAATAGTATGAGAAAAGTGTCAGAAGGACTAATCCAAGGCACTCACTTAGGTCTCCTTCTGAAGGGTTGCAGCATACCTGGTCTGGCCCCCTCAAGTGTCAGGACAGTGCTTGCTGACATTATCTGGAACCATCCAATTTAGATCCTTTTTTTAACAACTCATTCTTTAAACTTACGACCTTAGGGACGCCTGGGTGGCTCAGTCCTTAAGCATCTGTTTGCCTTTGGCTCAAGTCATGATCCCAGGGTCCTAAGATTGAGGGTCCTGGGATGGAGCCCCGAGTTGGGCTCCCTGATCAGCAGGAAGCCTGTTCTCCCTCTCCTACTCTCCGTGTTCCCTCTCTTGCTGTGTCTCTCGCTCTTCAGAATAAATAAATAAATAAATAAATAAATAAATAAATAAATAAAATCTTTTAAAAAATAATAAAAAATTAAAAAATAAGCTTACGACCCTATAAAGAAAATAATAAAAATCAATGGATAATTATTGACTCCTTAGGTCACACATGATTATTACATTTATTTTGCTTCAGGAAATGTGTGTACTTGTGTGTAGTGTGTGGGCACACTACAGCTCAATCCTGCATTCATTAGCTGTATGACTTTGGACAAGTTATCAAGTCACACTAAATCTCAATTTCCTAATTGGTAAGATACAGATAATATGTTGTTATGAGAATGAAATAAGACCAAATGCTTCTAGCATGAGCCCAGCTTATTGCTCAATAAATGGAAAATTTTGCTATCATCAGTATTATCCAGACATAATATGCATTCCGGTTCTGGTGTTGACTCAAATCCCTCCTTAGTAGAAAACAATTCTGTTCAGAGCCTCTCTTTTAAATCATTGTGGTTACATGTTCCCTTCTAATTCTCTTTTCTGTCCCATTTGATCAGACAGGTCAGGTTTGAAGTTCAGATTTGAAAAGTTTTCTCCTGATCCTGGATCTTTAAAATTATTTTACAGAATTTTCATGTTGTCTAAAATTTTTCCAACTTTGGGGTTTAAATCTTCATGAGTTGTGATCTAATTCTTGCAGTTTGCAATTTACTATTTTCTAATTTTTGTCAGTAAGGGAAAAAACTTCTAGAGTAAACACTACTCTAAAAGATTATGACCCATTACCCCAAAGTTGTCACTTCAAAGTTTTTTTGTGTGTGTGACCCTATGAGACAACTCCCCGTGGTGAAAGCATCCTGGGATTTTGTTCTTTTATGGCCACTATTTATGGCCATAAAAGACTATACGCATGTTATAGTAAATATAACATGTGTATATGTTATATATATAAAGAGCTATATACATGTTAGCTATAGCAGTATTTAATGATTTACTAAGTTATGAGCAAAAACTGGAAAAGTTAATTTTTTACAAATCATTGTTAGGCCCTTGATCCTCATCAAAGTTTAAATAGTCTTATCCACCAATAAAACAGAAAAAAAGAACCTCCAAGATATTAATTTTGTCTTATCAATTACTACCAGAATAATCTTCTTTTCATCATATCTTCTCACTACTTGCAAATATTCAAATGTACACCACTGCCTTGGGATTATCCAAATTTGTTTTTCTGGAAGGACTTTCCCAGAATTCCTTCCAAATACTATTTTCTGCTACCCAACTCCTCTCCTCCTCCTCCCACCCCATGTGAATCTTTTGCTCCAACGAGCTCCTGCACTCACTGTTCATAAATTATTCCATGCATATTCCTGCTTCCTTGCCCTTGATTAAGCCACTCTGTTTTTCATGTCTTTGTCATCCCCCAACTGTCTTTCCCACTGTGGGCCTTCTTCAAAGCCAAGCTCAGTGTATTTCCTTCCCATAGAGAGTCCTTTCCCCTCAACTCTGAAATCACCCATCATTAGTACCACTCATTTGACAATTGATTATATAATCATAGTAGTTCATCAGTGGTTTCACAGAGGTTTTTTAACTTGAAAATAATGACAGCTGCCCCTTAGGGAACACCTACTTTGGTCTAGGCACTCTGCTGAGTGCTTTATGAATATCATGTTTAATCCTCACAGTCATCCTCTGTAGCAGGTCCCCTTTGCAGATGAAGAATTAGGGGCATAGAATGTTTTTGTAAGTTACCGAAACTCACAGAGCTAATAAATGACAGTTGAGGTTCACAATCATGTCGGGATTTGAGGCCCAACCTCTTAACCACCACACCTTCTCTCAATCATACAACACAGCACAAAGATGTCAAGTGATGTGACCACCGCTGTAAGAGAAAGCGTGTCCTTTTACCCAGCTCAGTCCAAGTCCAGGCAGCTTTCTGGTATGTTAAGTCTATACTATCACCTATTACTGTATTTAACTTCTTATTGTTTAAGGTAACTTGCAGGGTTGTCCGCTAGCTTCAGATTTCTGAAGACAAGGATTAAGTACCTGAAGGGTTAGGCATCAGACAATGGCAAGCAGTTACTGCACCAGCAGTAGGCCTGATGCTGTGTATAGTGGCTTGGGGATAGGAGAACATGGGCTGATTGGGGTGCAATTCCCATCTCCTTAGCAGACCTGGGAAAAAACTTCATGGACTACTCTTTGAAGAGTGATTACCTTGGTATTAAAGAGACCTGCTTTAAAAACAAACAAACAAACAAACAAACACCTGCTTTTGGGGGCACCTGGATGACTCAATTGGTTGAGACTCCAACTCTTGGTTTTGGCTCAGGTCATGATCTCAAGGTCCTGAGATCGAACCCCTCATCGGTCTCTGCACTAAGTGTGGAGGCTGCATGTCCCTCTCAGTCCCCCAGCTTGCTCTTGCACTCTCTCTCTCTCAAATAAATGAATAAATAAAATATATATATTTTAAATGACCTGCTTTTGTTTGACTGTTAGTTTAATGCAAAAGCAGTCTTTGTCATGACTTCTTTTTGTTCAGCTAATACCAAAATTACTGACTGTCTAGCCTTTAGGACTAGCCAGTGAGGAAGGCCAGGGAGAGCCAGTGTCTGGTTAAAAGTAAGAAAACTAGAGTTCCAGAGAAAACGTCAATGCACTGCCATTCTTTTCAACACAAGACCAGATGCTCAGCAGCAGGTATATGTAGAATGAAAGCAATGGCAATATAACAGTAATAAACATTTTACGTGCCTGCAGCTACTGTAACAGGAAAATCTAATGTAAATGGCTTGCAATGCCCATGTGGGGTGTGCTGTGGCTATGCCTCTCACATGTGTCTTGCATATGGCGCCCATAAGTACAGTATAAAAGATGGAAATACAATAAAATCTCTTCTCTTCCTCTTTTCTGAGGGGTTTGTGTGGAGAAATGTTGCAAATAGTAGCTACATGTAAATTGAGGGAAATTTGTAAATGACTTTGCACTTAGTTTGTTGTTGTGTAGTAGACTTAATAATAATTAAGCATAGTGCCTGCATTGAGTAAGGTAGTCATTGTGCAGTTTCTATTTTAGTAATAATATCTTACAATTCAATTGTGCTTTATAAACATGCATTACAGCACCAGTGGAGTCACTTCCAGGTTCACTTACATCTGTCCATCTGCTAAACTTCTGCTCAGTGTCTGATTCTGGGGTATAGTATATAGAAGTTCATTGTTGCTTCACACCTACCCTGTATTCTGGAGCAAGCTTTATCTGTAATAAAGCTAACATTTTGATCTCCATTTGCCGAACTCCTTTGCTTATCTCAACTGGTTTAGAAATCATATAGCAAGAAGAAGGGATCTATTGACTGGGCCTCCCTCAAATCCCAGGAGTGAAGAGTGATAACAATGTATCTTAAGCACCTGGTGTAGCTCCTGGCACAATCAAGGAGAGCTGCTCTTAGCTAAGAGTGATTTGGGGGATAACATACTTGCTCCCGCTTGATCCTCCCTATAGGCAGTGCTAAGAAGACCCAGTGCAGATGGACTTGACATCAAGTTCAGGAAAACCTCAGAATCTCCAGCCCCTGTAGAAATTTTTGGCAGGGAGTCAGCTTTGCCACCTGAGATGTGGACTGTCCTTGGGAATCACTGATGCCATGGGAAGGTGGAGATTGTTGTGATGTTGGCTTTGGGTAGAAAGCTCAAAACATAGAAGGGTTTGAGCCAATTACAGGTTCCCTAAGTCTGCGTATTTGGACTCTTACTGTGCATCAGAATTATAATGGAGTTTTAAAAAGAGCAATACCAAGGCTTCATTCCTAGATATCCTCATTTTATTGGGGTGGGACCCAGACATCAGCATTTTTTTTGAAGTGAAGCCAACATGAGGTCAGATTGAGAAACACGGCCCTAAAAAAAACCAGAGAGACTCAGCGGAGTATTTCCTAGTCTCTAGAATGGGATCACCCTGTTCAGACTCCAGCCCTGCCACTTTATTGGCTCTGTGACCTTAGGAAAGGTAATTAACCTCTCTGTGCCTCAATTGTCCCATCTGTAAAGTTAAAAGAAAATAGCACCTGCTTCCTAGGGTAGTTAAAAGGATGAAATGAGTTAGAATGAGCACTTAGTATCCGACACATGATAAGGCTCATTAAATATTAGCTATTTTCATGATATTTAGATTTATAATCTGGAAACTGTCCCCTGAGGAAAGAAGTTTGCACATACATCAACTTAAAGAAATTCTATGTGTCTAAATTTTTTCAAATAAGATTTGGAAAGAGTTGCCGTGGTCAGACTTTCTTACACAGTCTATGATGGTGCAAAAGCAGTGCACATTCAATAGAACCACACTTAGGATTTTGAATTTTGATCTTTTTCCTGGACCAGCAGTATGTGGTAAGATACTGTCTGGTGTTGCCGGGCAGCGGCACCAAGTGGCAGCCCCCACTCGGGCCTGTGATCCCAAGGGTAAACAGCCGGTACACTTAAAGCATTCGGTATCATATGGCCATTCTGTTTTTCATTCTCTATACAGTGTTTAATAAATAACGTGAGATATTTATTACTTTATTAATAATAGGCTTTGCATTAGAGGATTTCATCAAAGTGTACGCCGCCGTAAGTGTTCTGAGCATGTTTAAGGTAGGCGAGGCTAAGCTATGACATTAGGTCGTTAAATGTACTAAATGATTTTCACCTTATGATGGGTTTATCAGGTTGTAACTAACCCCCTTATAAGTTAAGGAATATCTGTAATTTACTTACAAACAAGGAACTTCCGAAAACTAATTTTATGAAAGGTTTTTGTTTTCCTACTATGAAAGATTCACAATGAAGAACTGTATTTGTTTCTTTACTCACTCATCTGTTTACTCACTCACTGAATCACTCATTCACCCCCTTGATCTTTGGGTGAGACTTTGGACTATGAAGCTCAGACTGCCTGGGTTTGAACCCTGGCTCTGCCACTTAGAACTGTGTGACTTTGAGCAAGCTATTTAACCTCCCTGTGCTTGTTTCCTCTTCTGTGAAATGAGAGCTTAAGAGTAGTTCTCTCACATGTTAAAGGAGTTGGTTTATATACAGTGCTGTTATGGACTGAATGTGTCTGCCCAACATTCCTATGTTGAAGCACTAATCTCCCAATATGATGGTATTTGGAAGTGGGACCCTTGGGAGATAATTAGGTTTAGATGAGGTCATGAGAGTACAGGTCCCATGAGAGGATTAGGGATTAGTGTTCTTAGAAGAAGGAGAGACCAGAGCTTCTTGCATCTCCACATTGTGGGGACACAGTGGGCAGGCTGCAGTCTGCAAGCCAGGAAGAGGGCCTTGACTGGGGAGTGGAATTATCTAGAACCTTGATCTCAGACTTTTTAGCCTCCAGAATATCAAGAAACGATTGTTGTTTAACTGTTAACAGTTGTTAAACTGTTGTTTAACCCACCCAGTGTATGGTATTTTGTTATGGCTGCCCAAATTGACGAAGACAAAGTGCTTAGAACAGTATCTGGCTGACATATAGCAAATATTTATTAAATTTTAGTTATTGTAATTATTTCTCTGCTCCTGAAAATACATTACCCCAATAGCCCTACTACTCCTGACTACTTCCCTACTACGACGATGACGACGATGACTACTACTCACACACACTCACACACACACACACGTGAACTCTATAATGGCAGGGACCTCGTTCAACACTGTATCTCCAGAGCCTAAAACAATGTACAGAGCATGTAAGGCATTCAGTAGTAGGAGGAGTTTTTAAATTCATTTATTGATTCATTCATACTGCAAATGTTTGTTGAGTGCTTACTATTTGCTAGGTGCTATGGTAGGCTTTCTTATGTGTGGTATGTTGAAAAGAGGCCAAGATTCTAAATTGTCTTATGTTTTATGGCTTGTGGCAATAGGCATCCCTCTCTGGGCTCTATTTCCTTACCTAACAGAACAAGGGACTGGCCGTATGAGCTCTTCTGTCTCTTCCACAGACACCATTTCCTAAACATAGAAGCTAACACTCCACAGCCACAGGAAAGAGTTCTTCAGTGAACTCTTTCTTGGCCCTCAAGGTTGGTGGCAAGGAGTTTGTTTAGCTGGTGATACTTGGTGGGCCACACCACAGAGGAATGTTCTCCTAGGCCCTGACCAGTGAAGCCTTACTCTAACGTGCCTGGGATTTATTTAACCTTTCAGGACTTTGAGTTTCTCTGGAGTTTGAGAAACTTGTTTTCCTTCAACATGGGCTGTGTTAGAGTGGTTCCAAGCCTGGGAGGCAATGTGTTTATTTAATTATTTACCCAGAATGCTATGTTTGGGAATGCCTTGGGATTAGATATTACCAATTGACAGAATACTTAATGGGACCTGTCAAAATTGCTCCTCCATGAGGCTTCTTAGATAGGTTAAAACACACACACACACACACACACACACACACACACACATCTTCCAGATGCTTCTTAGCTTCCCCAAGTTTCTTGCAAAGTTAATTTTGATTTGGGTGGCATTGACCCTCACATATTTTATGATAAAGTCAACCATAAGTCCAGAGGACTAAAAAAATGAAATTTGGGAAAGAAGTCCTCTCCCTTCTTCACCTAGATTCTGCCTTTTTCTTAAGATAAATAGGCCTGTGTCCCTTAGCCCCAAGATGTGATGTGATCCCAGGAACTGGGTCTCTGCTACAGTCAGGGAACAAACTCACTCTGGACCTCCGAGCAACCAGGTGTGGTTACAGTTCACACCTACTAGTTCTCGAGGTCTCTGCTAGTCCTAGAGCTTTCACTAACTGACTGTGTGACCTTTCCTCTCTGAGCCAAAGTTTTTCCTTCTACAGTTGAGGAGGTCGATCCAGTAGACTAAGTTCCCGTCCAATTGTAGCATTTTATGTGTCTGAGGTTCAGCCTCCCACTCTGACTCTCTTGAGAATCCCATGATACTAGATCCTGCCTGCTTATATCTCCTTGGATTGGATCCTTTTTCTGCCTTTGACCTGAAGCAGGTGTGGGCAGACATTTTTGGTAAAGGTCCAGATAGTAAATATTTTAGGCTTGTGGTCTTATGCTCTCTGTTGCGACGACTCAACTCTGCAATTATAGCTGAAAGCAGCCATAAACAGCTCATAAAGGATCGAGTGTCACTGTGTTCTGATACATTTTCATTTGAGGCTCCTGGCTGTCTCAGTAGGTAGAACATCTGACCCTTGATCTCCAGACTATAAGTTGAAGCCCCATGATGGTTGTAGAGAGTACTTAAAAATAAAATCTTAGGGGCGCCTGGGTGGCTCAGTGGGTTAAAGCCTCTGCCTTCGGCTCAGGTCATGATCCCAGGGTCCTGGGATCGAGCCCCGCATCGGGCTCTCTGCTCAGCGGGGAGCCTGCTTCCTCCTCTCTCTCTCTCTCTCTGTGCCTACTTGTGATCTCTGTCTGTCAAATAAATAAACAAAATCTTAAAAAAAATAAAAATAAAAATAAAAATAAATAAAATAAAATCTTAGGGGTGCCTGGGTGGCTCAGTTAGTTGAGTATCCCACTCTTGGCTTCAGCTTGGGTCATAATCTCAGGGCTGTGAAATCAAGCCCCACATGGGGCTCTATGCTCAGTGGGGAGTCTGCTTGAAGAGTCTCTCCCTCTGCCCCTCCCCCTCTTTACACGCCCCCCATATACATCTTTTTTAAAAAAGTAAAATCTTAAAAAATAAAATTAAATTAAAATAATGCAACTTCATCTACAAAAATAGGTGACTGGCCCACAGGCAGTAGTTTGTGACCTATCACTTAAAGTGTTTTCAGAACACTCTTTCCTTTGCCGCATATTTCCTCCTCAGCCCCCATACCTACAGGTACATCTTGACCAGTTCTGCTGAATACACCCTAGCTTGATCAAGTAATTTCAAGATGGTGATTATTTGTTTCCTTTCCAATATGTGGCAGCCAAAATGTGTTGATTTGTTTTGTTTATTAGTCATTTAGCCGCTCATTGTTTCTTCCATCCATTCCATTCAACACACATTTACAAACCATCTACCACAGGGTAGACAGCCCCCTGAGTTTCTGGGAATTCAAGAGGAAATGCTCTCCACCATCTGAGAGGAGCCCAGCTCAGTTTTGCCAGGGAGCCTGGGCACCCTTGGGGAGAGCTGTCTTAGGTTCCTCAGTTTGCCGTCTTGCTACCTTTTCTCCTTTTCACATTTGCCCAGGGTCCTGAGGAACATCTGCATTCTGGTTGTCTTGCCTTTATTCAGTTTGTAAGTATGGCTACCTCCTCTACCTTCCTCCATCTCTCATAACTTGAAGTATTTTCTCCTTACTTAAATGAGACTTGATCATAATTTTTAATCTGTTTGAAGAGGACATTACACAAAAGAGCAGGAGGGACTTCTCTTAGACTCTGAACAGGAGTAAATTGCCTTTGGGATAGCATTGCCAACAAGAAGAACACTTCATTTTTAGAATTTCTATATGCTCTAGAGTCCCAGATGAACCATGGGAGAAAATGCCAAAAGAGCCAGGGTAGCTGAATTACTCCTTCAGCAAGATTTCTCTGGCAGGAGAAGAAAAAAAAAAAAAAAGGAAAATCAATATTCCTTTGTCTAGCCTAGGAAAAGTGCTAAAGCTATTTAGGTCATTAAAGAGCAATGGTTTCAAATAAAAACCAATACCTCTCATCATTAGTAGTAAAGTTGCTGTTGAGTTTTATATCTCTCATCAAGAGGTACACATAAATTTTCAGATATGGCAAACATGGAAAGTAGAGTGACCCCCCAGATCTTGGACGCAGAGAATTGACAAGAGAATGTTCTGATTTGAAATTATAATAAAAATTTTTAATAACATATTCTGGGTTTTGAGGAAGAAAATGATTATTTGAGAAATAATGGATGATGGTGATGGTGATAGCCACGATGATTTCACTCAGAAAATGAATTATGTAAGTGGGTGCATTGCCAATCCCAGACAACTGGAATTCCACTTATTACATAATACATAATTGAGTAAATGAGTGTGTCCATCTCTTCCTCATTTTCCTTCCATCTTTGCTTTATCAAATGTTTATTGAGCCACTCATGATGTTTTAAGCACTGGATTAGGTTCTGGAAATAAAAGGAGAGATAAAATACCATCACCCTTCTGCTTAAAATCCTTCAGAGGCTGACCCTTGCTATTAGAACAGTTTAGAATACAATCTGTCCCCCACCCATCTCTCCAGCTGCTTCTCTCCCCACCTCTCACACTTTTAGTGCTATAGTCATCTGGGCTTTCAGTTCTCCCTCAGGCTCCACAGCCCTCCTCCCTCAGAGCCTGTCTGTGTTGTATTTCCTATGCTGAGCTTCTTTTCTTTCAACCCTACCCCACAACCTAAGAATACACCTTGCCCTGCTTAGCTTCCAGCCAACCTTCATGCTATAGATTAAATTTCTTCTCCAGGGAAGTCATCCCTGAGTCCACTGACTAGGTTTGATCTTGTTGTGTTGTTTCAGGGCATTTATCACGATTCAATCAGCTATCTGTGTAGCTACTGTAATTACTTGTTTAATGCTTCCCTCTGTTTTGAATTGTAAACTTTATGAGGGCAGGAGTGGCTTACCACCTTCCCATGGATTTAAAACACCTTACCTAGGATGTGGTAGAGAAATCCCTGAACTCTAGCCTGGGGAACTGGGACTCAAAATAGAGCTCAGGAAACCCCAAGGATCAGCTTGCTCCAGTTTCACAATTTTCCCTCTTATTAGTCTTCTAAATACAGAAGATAATTATTACATACATACACACACACAGAGAGAGAGAGAGAGAGAGTTTTCTTTTTTAAATAAACTTTATTTTTTATTTTATTATTTTTTAAATTTTATTTACTTATTTGACAGAGAGAGAGAGCACAGGCAGGCTGAACAGCAGGCAGAGGGAGAGGGAGAAGCAGGCTCCCCACCGAGCAAGGAGACCAACACGGGGCTTGATCCTAGGATCCTGGGATCATGACCCAAGCCAAAGGCAGTTACCTAACCAACTGAGCCACCCAGGTGCCCCTAAAATAGACTTCATTTTTAAAATAAATTTTAGGTTCACAGCAAAATTGAGCGGAAAGCACAAAGTTCCCATATATCCACTATTTCCACACATGCACAGCCTTTCCCACCACAGTCAATGAACCTACAATGACACATCATTATCACCCAAGTCCATAGTTTACATGAGGCTTCACTCATTGTGTTATGCATTCTATCAGTTTTAACACATGTATAATAGTATGTATCTACCATTGTAGTAGCTATCATACAGAATAGTTTCTAAAAATTCTCATTGTTCCACCTGTTTATTTCTCCCTCCCTATGAGTCCCTGTACTGTCTCCATAGTTTCACCTTTTCTAGAATATCATATACTTGGAATCATACAGTATATAGTCTTTTCACATTGGCTTCCTTTATTTACTAATATGTCTTTATGTTTATCCATGTCTTTCCATGGTTTGGTAACTCATTTCTTCTTTGTTATAATATTCCATTGTCTGGATGTACCACAATTCATCATTTATCTATTGAAAGACATCTTGGTTGCTTCCAAGTTTTTGTAATTATGAATAAGGCTGTTGTAAACATCTGTGTATAGGTTTCTGTGTGGATATAAGTTTTCAGTCCCTTTGAGTAAATACCAAGGAGCATGATTTCTGGGTCATATGGTAAGAGTATGCTAAATTTTAAAGAAACTACCAAAGTGTCTTCCAAAGTGACTGTATCATTTTAGATTTCCACCAACAATGAATGAGAGCTCCTGTCACTCCTTGCCAGCATTTGGTGTTGCCAGGATTCTGGGTTTGGGCCATTCTACGAGGGTGTGGTGGTGTCTCATTGTTGTTCTAATTCTCACTTCTCTGATGATCTATGATGTGGAGCATCTTTTCATATGCTTATTTGCCTTCTGTATATCTTCTTTGGTGAGTGTTCTGTTAAGGCCTTTGGCTCATTTTTTTAAAAATTTAAATGTTTTTATTTATTTATTTAAGAGAGAGATAGAGAGAGAGAGAGAGAGAGTGAGCACAGAGGGAGAGTGAGAAGGAGAAGTAGATTCCCCGCTGAGTGGAGGGCCTGATGTGGGGCTTTATCCCAGGATCCTGAGATCATGACCTGAGCTGAAGGCAGATGCTTAACCAACTGAGCCACGCAGGTGCCCCAGCTCATTTTTAAATCAGGTTTTTTTATTTTCTTATTGTTGACTCTTAAGGGCTCTTTGTATATTTTGGATAGCAGTCCTTTATCATAGTGTCTTTTGCAAATTTTCTCTGTCTGTAACATGTCACTTCTGAATTAAAAATTTTTGAATTTTTCCTGATCATAGTATCATACTGTCTAGATTCTTACAACCCTCTCTGGTTTTTCTATTCCAGAGCTAGGAAAAGGTTTCAGAGCCTTTTCCCCCCAACATGTTTTGTGGCAGAGTTAGCTTTTTTTTTAAAGATTTTATTTGTTTGTTTGACAGAGAGAGATCACAAGTAGGCAGAGAGGCAGGCAGAGAGAGAGGAAGGGAAGCAGGCTCCCTGCTGAGCAGAGAGCCCGATGCGGGACTCGATCCCAGGACCCTGAGATCATGACCTGAGCCGAAGGCAGCGGCTTAACCCACTGAGCCCCCCAGGCACCCAGAGTTAGCTTTTTATAAGTTGTCAAGCCACAGGAAGTTCATTTGTCTTTTATACCCAGAGAACCAAATTCTAGACTGTTATTTTGTGCCAATAACATCCAAAGATAAGTTTCCAAAAATTCCCGAGACCGTATATTGTAAGCAGCTTGCCTGTAACATACAGCATTTAAACTGAATTATAGCTTCACCTTAGACTAAGCAATGAAATAAAACTATACAACAACAAAAATAAAGCCTATTAAAAGGACACAAGAGATCTCAGATATGCTATCCCTCTAAAAATAATAATTTAATTATTAGAAAAAGAACTATTGAATTATTAGGATGGCATCCTTACTCAAGATCTTGGCCACCCAGCTTGGGGCCAGTCTGTACTGGTTGTGTACAGAGGCAGGCCTGTGTTGCGATCAGGTTACACATTTTGGAAATACTGACCTTCAAGTGCAAACATTTTTCCTGTGGTCTTTCTGTCCCCTGTCAGACTTAGTGAGTCGCATTTCTGGGCTGCAGAGACAGGTATGTTTTTTGACTTACTATAGATTGGCAGCCTTCCCCGTTGCTCTTTTTCTTTCCCCCACCCCTCTTTTTCCTTCCAAAGACTAGATTTTTCACCCAATTGTCTATGTATCTTTCTCACATGAACTGCTTTAAAGTAGATTATGGTAAAGTGAATGTTTTCTCTGATGATAAACTTTCTAAGTTTCTGCTTCCTTCTCTGTTAAATAGAAAACAGTAATAATTTCTCCTTCAGAGTTTTTGTGAGGTTACGTATGATAATGCAGACATTTAATGCGGTTTCTGGCAAGTAGCAAGGGTTCCATAAATGTTGATGGTAATAATAGTGATGATAATGAGTATAGGATCATGCATGCTGTTTATTTTGACTATGGGCATTGATACCTGACTTTGGAAGAGCTTTATTTCAATGTTCCCAGTGCACTTGGAGCTGTAGTAGGCATATAGCTGCCAAGATGCAAATGACTTATGCAAGCTGGGACTGAGGCCCCATGGCTCTTGTCTTGAGCTTGTTTTCCTAGGTGAGTCAAGTTTACAAAGGAGCATCTCACCTAAACTGTCATAACACAGATGAAAAGAGGGTACATTGGGGTCAGTGGAATCCAATATTGAGTTAGAACTGTCCTAGACCATCTGAGCTTATGGCTTTAGCATGTATTTCTATCTAAGGAGGCTTTCTTTTCCTCCCATAGTACTCTTTCTTGTTAACTTTTTTCTAATTACCATGGCAATAATAATTATTGTAGAGACCTTGGAAACTATAGAAAGAAAAAAGAGAGAGAAAATTAACATCATCCAAATTCTTACTACCCAGATATAAATATTGTTGGGACTTTGATCACTTCTTGTATGTGTATGTGTGTGTGTGTGTGTGTGTACGTGTGTGTGTGTGTGTGTGTAAAGAGAGAGACAAAGACAGAGATACTGGAGATTGAGATTTGTTTCCTTTTCAGTTATTTGAGTCCACTAACAGAGCCTGGACTCTATCATGTGTTAGAAAGAGATTGCTTGATCTCAGAGAAAGATGGGGATGGCTCCTGTGATCCAGTTTTGGCTGATTCAGTGGAAAGGAAATTACAAGGAGGTTTTGAGGAAGGAAAAAAAATAGGAGCATACTTTTTTTGCTACCAAATGAATTTTTTAAGGCTCCTGAGGTATTTCTTAGTAGGTAGCAGTTTCAAGACTCAGTATATCAGGATGTCTGGAAAAGGTTCATTATTTCTAAAAGGTCTGTGTTCACTTCATGTATATTTCATCATAATCATTTCTTTGTTATTTATTTATTCACTCCATAAACATGCAAGGCATAATCTTTGTCCTCAAAAAAGTTTAAATCCAGGTGGGGGAGGCAGAATTCAAGGCAGAGTGAAGGCATATCCAGCTTAAAGGTTCAGTGCAAGTTTTGGGAGCATGGCTGGAGAAGATAGAGATCAGAGGTATGGGGCGGGGTGCTGGTGAAGACAGTTGGGGCATTTGGCCTGAAAATCTTCAAAATTAATTAGCAATTGAAAGCAAAGTGCACACTTCTCAGATTCTCACCATCATCAGGTGGCACATCACATTTTTAAAAACTTACTTTGTGCCAACTGCACAAAGGTCAGGTATCGTCCATCTCCTTTAACCTCCTGATCTGTGAGGTAGGTACCTGGGGGACATCTGAGGCCCAGCAAGTGTACTGACCTGTCCAGGGTCACATGGCAAGGACGTGAGTGTGCTGGGTCAGACACCCATCAACTAGTATCCAAAGTCTGTGCTCCGAAGGATCACAGTTCATAATGGCAGCTGGGTGTGGCCTTGAAGGGCGGTTGGGGCTGCATCATGATCTTCTTGAATTCCTCACTGAGGAGCTGAGATCTGACTGTACAGGTACTGTGTCATTTTGTTGAAGAAGAGAGTTTAAAATCTCTGGACTTCTATCTCAAATGCCCCAGCTGAGTGGCTTTCTTTTTTCTTTTTTTGATTTTCCTCCTAAATTTTACACCTCATTTTTTTTTTTTTGCCAGTTACCAAATGCGTGGAAGAAAAGTAGAAAGATTTGTAGTGGCACGGGGTAGGATAAAGGAGAGGGAGGGAGGAAGAAAACACTGACGCTAGAAGCAAAACTTAGAAAGATTAGAAAAATAAAATAACCATGGCAAGAGACAGCACAACACCCCAAGGAACTCCTAGAAGATGCACAGACCCCGACTCCTATAGTGTTCATTCGCTTAGGCCCACATCCCCCAAACCTAGAGAGAGTCCAGGGGAACAATTGAACCATCCATTTAGCATAACTTATTTTAACTCCTGGCTTGAAGCCAGGCTTGTAGCTCTGTACTCACAGTGTGTACTCACAGAGCAGTGAAACTGCTCTGCATCCGGGATAACAAAGCAACTGTTAATGGGAGTAATTAAGAGCCTTGGGGGTGATTTATACCTTTTGTTACTGTTCGAGTCGAAGTTACCAAAGACAACAATTATTAGTATCACAGGTGATCCTTAACCCAGGCAGGGAAGGCTGTGAAACCTAGCGCCAGCTCTTGCTTTCCCCAGGCCTAGAGTTCACAGAAAAAGAACTCTTCGAGAAGCACAGTTAAGAGAATTGGGAGACAAAGCCCCTCGCGTTGGCTCCGCTTGGGAAATATGAAAATCTTTAGCGTCTGTCGTGAAGTTAAAATATTGACAAAACTCTGAGGGAGGAGAGGAGGACAACACTTCAGGGCTGATTTTCCTGAGAAACACTTAACTTTATTGGCTAAATTTTAAAATAAAATCTTGAAAACCTGTTTCTATTAGTTTTGAAAAGGTGATTGTGGGAAGCATTGTGTACGTTGCTTGCAAAGGCGGGTTGGTGCTGTAGGTGAACAGCAACCCCAAGTCCTGAGCTTCATCTTTAAAAAGTCAGATGATACCTGGAGGGAAAGATTAGAGCACTTGGGGAAATCTGTTGCTCTGTATGGAAGAATTCAGAGCTGCGCAAGTTATAAGCCCTCCCTTGTTGCCAGCTCTAGGCCTCCCCCTTACACACATGCATTGCTCTGACTTTCCTAACAACTGCATGACTGGCTACTGCTCTAGGGTCTAGCTGGTTGGGACAACAGCTTCCAAGCCAACTGTCCACCAAAATGGGGGTCTGGTTCAACGAAGACTGGCACATTGTCCCCAGACTCACTCTATTTTCTTAAAGATATGATTTACATACCATGACATACACCATTTAAAGTGTACAATTCAATGGCTTTTCGTCTATTTACAAGGTTGTGCGACCATCATCACTATCTAAATCCAGAACAGTTTCATCAACACAAAAAAGAACACTTGTTCTATAGATTTCACTATTTTGGACATTTCATATAAATGGAATCGTGTACTATATGGCGCTTTGTGTCTGACTTGTTTCACTTACCATGATGTTTCAAGGTTAATCCATGTTGTAGCATGTATCAGTCAGGAATTTATTTCTTGATATTGCTGAGTAATATTCCATTACATGGTTATACCACATTTTGTTTATCCATTCATCAGTTGATGGACATTTGGGTTGTTTCTACCTTTGATTATTCTGAATGCTTATTATAAGCATCCATGTACAAACTGTTGTGTGAACATTTATTTTCAATTTTCTTTTTTTTTTTTAAAGATTTTATTTATTTGATAGGCAGAGATCACAAGTAAGCAGAGAGGCTGGTGGAGAGAGGGGGAAGAAGGCTTCCTGCTGAGCAGAGAGCCTGATATGGGGCTCGATCCCAGGACCCTGGGATCATGACCTGAGCTGAAGGCAGAGGCTTAACCCACTGAGCCACCCAGGCACCCCATCAATTTTCTTTTCTTTTCTTTTCTTTTTTTTTAAAAGATTTTATTTATTTATTTGACAGACAGAGATCACAAGTAGGCAGAGAGGCAGGCAGAGAGAGAGAGGAAGAAGCAGGCTCCCTGCTGAGCAGAGAGCCCGATGTGGGGCTCAATCCCAGGACCCTGGGATCATGACCTGAGCTGAAGGCAGAGACTTTAACCCATTGAGCCACACAGGCGCCCCAATTTTCTTTTTTTTTAAGTAAACTTTATACCCAGCCCGAGGCTCAAATTCATCACCCCAAGATCAAGAGTTGCGTGCTCTATCAACCGAACCAGCCAGGTGCCCCCATTTTCAATTCTTTTGAGTATAAACCTAGGAGTGGCATTGCTAGGCCATATGGTAGCACCGTGTTTAACTTTTTGAGGAGCAACCAAACTGTTTTCTGCAATGAGTGCACCATTTTACAGTTCTGCCAGCAAAGTATAAGAGTTCCAATTTCCACGTATCTTCACCAATACTTGTTATTGTCTGTCTTTTTTAATAAAACCATTATTATGGGTGTGAAGTGATATCTAACTGTGGTTTTAATTTGCAATTCCCTAATAAGTAATGATGTTAAGCATCTTTTCATGTACTTATTGGCCATTTGCATATCTTTAGAGAAATATCTATTCAAATCCTTTCCCCTTCTTAAAATTGGATAGTTTGTCTTTTGATAGTTAAGTTGTAAGCATTGGTTATATATTCTGAATGCTAGACCCTTATCAGATATATGACTTGCAAATTTTTTTCCCATTCTGTGAGTTGTTTTTTTGTTTACTTGATAGTGTCCTTTGACATATAAAAGTTTTTAATTTTGATGAAGTCCAATTTATTTTTCCTTTGGTTGCTTGTGCTTTATACTATTGCCTAACTCAAGGTTACAAAGACTTACACTTATGTTTGCTTCTGAGAGTTTTATGATTTTTGCTCTTCCATTTTTGTTCTTTAATCCATTTTGAGTTAATTTTTTTATATCATGTGAGATAAGGATCCAAATTCATTCTTTTTCATGTGGACGTCTGTTTTTCCCAGCATCATTTGTTCGAAAGGCTGTCTTCACTGACTTGTCTTGACACCCTTGTTGAGTCAACTAATCATAGATGTATATATTTATTTCTGGACTTTTAATTCTATTCCATTCATTCATATGTCTACTTCTATGCCAGTGCTACCTTGTTGTGATTACTGTAGGTTTGTAGCAGATTTTGAAATTAGGAAGTGTGAAACTTTCTAATTTGTTCTTCTTTTTGAAGATTATTTTGGCTACTCTGAGTCTCTTGCATTTCCATATGAATTTTAGGATTATCTTGTCCATTTCTGGAAAAAAAAAGGCACTTGAAATTTTAATAAGGACTGTACTGAATTCTAGATCAATTTGGGGTGTATTGCCGTATTAACCAGTTCATGAGGTGTCTTGTTATTTACTTAGGCAGATTCTTTTATTTCTTCCAACAATGTTTTGTAGTTTTGTGTTTAAGCCTTGCACTTCTTTTTTTAAAAAATTTATTCTTATTTTATTACATTTGATGCTACTGAAATGGAATTGTTTCACTTGTTTAAAGATCTTATTTATTAATGAGGGAGAGAGAGCATGAGCAGGGGGAAGAGGCAGAGGGAGAAACAGACTCCCCATTGGGTAAGGAGCCAGATGTGGGGCTTGATCCCAGGACCCAGAGATAATGACCTGAGCCAAAGGCAGACACTTAACCAACTGAGCTACCCAGGAGCCCCTGTTTTCTTATTTTTATGTTCAGATTGTTCATTACTAGTGTTAAGAAATACAACTGAGATTTTTTGTTTTTTGTTCTGTGGGGGTAGACACTGGTGCCCAAACAATTGAGTTTAGTATATTGATCTTGGACCTTGCAATCTTCCTGAACTTATTTATTAGCTCAGATAGGTTTTGTGTGTGTTGGGGAGAGGTTGGCAGATTGCTTAGGATTTTCTGTATGCAAGATCATGTTATCTGCAAGATAGTTTTACTTCTTTCCATTCTCGATGCCTTTTACTTCATTTTCTTGTCTAATTGCCTTTGCAAAAAACTCGAGTACAATGTTGAACAGAAGTCATGAGAGTTCGCATCCTTGTTTTGTTTGTCATCCTGGGGGAAGGCTTTCAGGCTTTCACCAGTACATTAGACGTTAGCTGTAAAAGTTTTGTAGATGCCCTTTATCAGGTTAAGGAAATTCCCTTATATTCTTTGTTTGTTGAGTATTTTCATCATGAAAAGGTGTTATATTTTGTCAAATGCATTTTCCTCATTTATTGAGATGATCATATGGTTACCAGACTACCTGTTATATAACAAAGTGTGTAGGAAAAAAAGAATAAGAATGGTCTTCTAAAACAAAACACACAGGATCAAGCCCCACATCGGGCTCTCTGCTCCACAGGGAGCCTGCTTCTTCCTCTCTCTCTCTGCCTACCTCTCTGCCTACTTGTGATCTCTGTCTGTCAAATAAATAAATGAAATCTTTAAAACACACACACACACACACACACACACCCCTTTTCTTTTTTTTTTAAGATTTTATTTATTTATTTATTTGACAGAGAGAGAGGGAGAAAGCACAAGCAGGCAGAGTAGTAGGCAGAGGGAGAGGGAGAAGCAGGCTCCCCACTGAGCAAGGAGCCCGATGTGATGCTCGATCCCAAGATTCTGATATCATGACCTGAGGTGAAGGCAGTCGCTTAACCAACTGAGCCACCCAGGTGCTCCCCAAAAAACCTTTTCTTGGTGATATGTCTTTTCATAGAAGATATAGCATATTATCAAGTATAATAATAGCAATAATAATACAAATATGGTTTTGACATATCTTCTTTAAATTCACTTTCTTTTCTAATCCTCAGACGTCCATGCATGGTGAACAACAAACAGCACCATTCACTCTGTTTTATATATTACATATCTAGGGTTCTTTTGACCGTATGTCTATAACTGTTCTCTAGAGGTAAGATCTAGTCTATTCAAAAGATACTCAAATACATTTTTATTTGTTGTTTTATTTCTAAAAGGCTTTGGGTTTTATTTTCATTTCAAAAACAATTAAGATTTTCTTTTCTTTTTTGGGGGGGGGGGTCCATTTTAAGAATATAGGCCAAATCAGGAGTGCCTGGGTGGTAGCTCACTTGGTGGAGTGTCCGACTCTTGATCTCAGCTCAGGTCTTGATATTAATGTTGTGAACTCAAACCCTGTGTTGAGTTCTGCACCCAGCATGGAGCCTACCTAAAAAAAATAGACAAAGCCAAAGAGAACAAACTTCCTTAATTCCACCATTCAGATAAATGATCTAACCAAAATTTCTATTTCCTATATTCATGTGTGAGTATGTGTTTATGTATGTGCAGAGAGGGTATTTATGTAAATAGGATTATATTGTTCTTGTTTTGTAAATCGATTTTCTCCCTTTCTATCAAGCAATATAATTATCTTTTTATGTCTTCAAATATTCCTGTTGTCATTTTTAATGTGCTATGCAGTACTCCATAATATTAATGTATAATAATTTAACCATTTTCCCAATGTTGGACATTTTAGACTATTTTCTTTTTTTTCTGTTATAAAGAACTCTACAGCATTCCTATATAAATTTTTACAGCATTCTGCATAAATATTTTTGTGTACATCCTGCATTCTTAGGCAAATTCTTGGAAAGAGAATTATTGGATCCAAGGGTAAGAGAATTGTTTCAGTTCTTGGTACATATCTCCAAATTACTACTAAAGGATTATAAGTATTTATACTTCCACTAGCAGTACCTGACTTCCTGAATTCATACCAACCCTGGGTATAATAATTTTCTTTAATCTTCACCAATCTGTTTGATAAAATATGATTACCTAACTTTTCATCTGCATTCCTTTGACTCTGAGGAAGATGAGCTTTTTAATACCTACATGAAATTTTCTTCTTTTTTGTTTATACTTCTTGTATTAGTATTGTTCATTTTTCATGATTTTTATGTGTCTTATTAATAACACTGAATTTGAGATTAAGGAGTCCTCTCATGGTGGTTAGTAACATCAGAATTGTCTTTTTCAGTTTCCTATTTCCTAATTATTGAAACTAGGAAATACAGAAAAATATAAAGAAAATAATAGAAATCACCCAACCTTATCACTCTGAGGTCCCCAGTCCTCCAAAAATGAGAACTATTATTTCCTCAGAGGATATTAGAATTTTGAGATTTTTTTGATACATATTGCCAAATTTATCTTCAGAAAGATTGTGCCAATTTGTGGACCATTGGCAATTTAGAGAATATAAATGGTGATTTATTTGGTAGAGATAAGGAGACTAGTTTTAGAGATGGTAAGTTTTAAGTCCATTTCAAGAGATCCTACTTCACTGGAGGTAGGAAAAGAGGTCTGGGTGGCAAACAGGGTCATTTTAAGACCTTAACAGACTGTAGACATTCTTATTTTGAAGGCTCCACCCACATTATATAAACACATTACAGTGCCCTCACATACACAATCATACAAATTTTTTCCACCATACAAAATTTGAAAGGATGTTTATAATATTAAGTTTGCTATAGGGTGCCTGGGTGGCTCAGTGGGTTAAGCCTCTGCCTTTGGCTCAGTTCATGATCTCAGGGTCCTGGAATCGAGCCCCCCATCGGGCTCTCTGCTCAGCAGGGAGCCTGCTTCCTCCTCTCTCTCTGCCTGCCTCTCTGCCTACTTTTGATCTCTCTCTGTCAAATAAATAAATAAAAATCTTTTAAAAAAAAAGTTTGCTAAAAATAATTTTCTTTGTGATTAAAACATATATAAAAATGATACAATCATTGACTTATTACACTGAACCAATTGACATATTACAGTTTGTAAATGTTTAATTAAACATGGATTAATTTTTATTGATCTCTTGCACACTTTGCCCACTTTCCCCCAATAATAACATTTTATAAAACTGTAATTTGAGGGCTTCTGAGCGGCTCAGTCGTTTTAGTGTCTGCCTTTGGCTCAGGTTAGGATCCGGGGGTCCTGGGATTGAGCTCCACATTGGGCTCTTTGCTCAGCAAGGAGTCTGCTTCTCTTTCCTTCTGCCCCTCCCCCCACTCATGTGCTCTTTCTCTCTGCCCTCTCTCTCTCTCTCAGATAATTAAATAAAATATATATTTTTTAAAGGAAAACTATAGTTTGTAAGCACTGTGACTATAGTGCCTGATGGATAGCCTACTATCAAGTTAGGGCTGGTGGTCATTTGTATGTGGGTGGCTATGAGGTGAGCAGATTCCAAGGGAATCAATTTCATAAACTTCAAGATAGGCTAGTACATTTGTAAAGGGTCCTAATCCTAAAACTGAACTGCTTGGGTTTAAAAATTCCAACACCAATATTTTTTAGTAATGTGACTGCATCAGTTACTTAACCTCTCAGAAGCCTTTGTGATAGCAAATAGCTACCATAGGTGGTCACAGGTTTGAATGAGGTACTCTGCTCAGACCCAAGTTGGGCACATAGTAGTTGCTCTGTGTGTTAGATGATATTTTTGTTAGATCTGCTTGGGCAAGGAGGTTGAGATAGAAGGATGCTGAAGTGCCACAGGAGAGGTTCAACAGGTTTGATAAAAATCAAGAAGCAGGGCAGGAGAATTCTCTGCAAAGTTGTAAGGAAAAAATTGGGTAGGGTCTGACAGCCCAGAGAAGAGTATTGCTCTCCAGATAGCTACCACTCTGTGCATGGGAAGAACTGGACTGGCACTGGGACAAAGAGCACATTACAAACTTGCCTTGTTGCTATTAAATCTCTGGGAGCGGGAGCACATCATTTTGTACCCTGCGAGAGCAGCTCGGGGTAAAGAAGGGGGTCCCTGCTGAGGTCCATATTAATGCTGCAGCAGGAACTGTTCTGAAGGGATCCCTCAATAAAACTGAAAACAGATGGGGCCATAGCCGGAGCTCATTTTGCAGAGATGACAGGATCGGTAGAGTTTTAGGATTGCCAACAGGTTCTGAGTGAAACGCTGAAGTCTATTGAAACCTGATTAACAGCTACTCCGGGGGCTGAAATAAGCCACCTGACTGACTGGTGGAGAAAAATCCCTTCCTACATCAGCCTAGTGCTCTATATCATATGAGGCCTTGGACAAGTTGAAAAATGAGTTAACAACTTTGAACCTGCTTTAAAACTCTTATCGAAGCATTTATGGAGCACCTTACAAGTGAACCGGCACAGCACTTTGTAGGTAGTTCTATTGATATGGTTTTATTCAATGTAATGAGTTTGTATTAGCTACCGGGAAGACCTGAGTTCAAGGCCTGGCTCTGTCACCAATCAGTGGTGCTGCCTTGAAGGCCTCAGTTTCCTCAACTAGAATGTAAAAGGATTGTGCTAGATGAACACTGAAGCTCGTTTGAGCTCTGAAAATGAAATGACTTTGTAAATGCTGTCCTTGGTGCTGTACCGAGGACATCTCAGAGGATGTATTTAGTCTCTGGAAATTCCTCTCTCTATATATAAAAATAAGAAACATCCAAACAGGATAATGGAAATTTTATATTTCAATCATTTTCCTAGCAAGCTAATGTGTTCACTGAAAAATTAATGTGTCTAATATACAAGGTACAACTATTTGTTTAACATCTTTTGGAGATAATGTTTTGTTTTTGTTTTCCTCTTTAAACATTTTTTTAAAATTTGAGTACATTTGACACACTGGAGATAATGTTGAAGTCTAAATCGAAGCTTTTCATAAATGTGAGACCTAGTAAAAATGACTCTGTGGGATCTCTAAAATGGCATTGTAAGATTTATGAAGGAATGATAAGACATGACCCCTACTCTCAAGAGCCATTTTCTGACTCACTAAGAAGACAAAATATGTACACCTGGGACAGAGAGCAACAGAAGGCATAAGTTCATTTAATGTCAGATGAAGATTCAGGCAATGAGGACTAGAGCCATTCACGAATAGGGAAGCCAACCTGGACCAGTGCAATTTGTGACCACTCTTGGAGGAGAAGGGGCTTGACCTGGGACCTGTGGAATGAGTGATATTTTTAAATATACTTCTAATTATTAACTTCTGACTATGAAAATAATGCAAGTGTTTCAAAAGTCTTTATGTTGTAAGAAATAGAAAACACGACTTAAATTTGCTTGAATAACTAGTAGAATTTATTTCCTCATGTAACTGAAAAGTCCAGAGATCGGTTGTGTTTTGATCCAGAGTCAATGTGTCACCAGGAGCGAGATTGCTTTTTTTTTTTCAGCTCTGCCTTCCAAGGTATTTACCTGAAGGCAGGTTTATCTTGTGGTTAGAAGATGCCTATCAAAGCTCCTGAGACAAGTGCTCCCTCATTCATGGCAAATCCCAGAGTGTCCTCTTTTGTCCCAGTACTCCAAGCAGAAGTCCAGACACTCACCCTGATTGGAAAGGCGTAGGTCATGTGTCTACCTTGAAACAATCCCTGGGGTCACCAGGACCCAACAAGCTGACTGGATCAGTCTCCGTTAAAAGCTCCACCCTGGTCGCGGTAGCAGTGGATGGGAACACAGAGCCAGCATCTCTGAAGCAGGTGCATCCCCAAATGGAAATCAGGCACGGCCGAGATGGAGGCAAGGATGCTGCAACCATAGATGTCCTTTATAATGTGTTAATGGTAGAATTTTAGGACGTATGGAGAATTGAAAAGGAAAATCTCTTATAACCCTAACACTCATGGGTCCTGAGTATTCACATCATATCAGGTTTCCCTCCAGTCTTTTTTGAAAAAGTTAACACCATACAAAATATTCTACATGTACCATGTCATTTACTCTTAATAGCAATCTAATAGGTGGTTATTATTGTTATTGTCTTCATTTCATAGATAAAAAAACAGGTTCAAAGGAGTTACACAATTTGTTCAAGATTACACAGCTAGTACTTGAGCTTGTATTTGAACTTAGGTTTTTCTCTCTCTGGATCTCAAGCTTTTAATCACTATGCCATCTCCTTTCGTATAGAATTGGTATCATAGCATATAGTTAGTTTTTGTTACAGTTTTCTTCACTTATTGTTATATCATGAACTATTTACAGTCCTTAAGTGATCATTTTTAACTAGTGACTTAGATCAGGAGTCCTAGGGCGAGGACTCTGAGGTAGAGTTCTGTGTGTGGGCGGTTGTTTTCCAATGAACATGAGAGAGACAGGACGGGCAGAGGGATACATTAAACTGCAGAGAGGCCTCAGCCAATGCTGTGGGAGCTCTGCAGCTGAAATGGCCCTTCAGAGTTGTCCCATCTTGACACAAGGTTACTGGACCTTTCTATACATCAGCCACCAGGGGGCTTGACGTTGGGTGGAGTGACTCTTGTGCAATTACTGGACAGGGACTCAGCAGCTAGGAGAACAGGAGGATCCAGACAGGGCACCCCAGCATTTACTACAGCCAGGCAGTTTGGAGAGGAGAGAATATTCCTAGGAAGACAGGGGACTTGTTTGAGTTCTCCGACTTCTCCTCACGATAGTTACCAGAAATATTTTTTCAGACCAACATTTCAAACATTTCCTCTTCCCAAAAACTCAGGATGTGTTTGCTATCAAAAAGAGGGTGGTATGGTGGAGTAGGAAATACACTAGGCCTAGAGGCAAGAGATCTGAGTACGAATCCTGGTCCCATCATTTAACTGGCAGTGTGAACTTGAACAAATATCTCAACCTCTCTAAGCCTCCATTTCATCAACTGGAGCAGGGTTCCTCAGTCTCAGCACGGCTGACCTTAGGGACAGGAATTCTTTCCTGGGAGAGTGGACTGTCCTGTGCCCTGTAAGATGTTCAGCAGCATTGCTGTCTTTACTTCTTAGAGCCCAGTAGCACTCCTCCCACTGCTCCCCCAATTGTGACCTTTAGAAATGTCCCAATGTTGCCAAATGTCACCAGGTGGGGGACAAAAACTCCTCGGGTTGAGAAGCATTATCAAGAATGTAAGTGCCAGTTCCCTTTTGGGCTGTTGGGAGAGTTAAACAAGAAAACCATGGGTATTCAAATCCCAAACCACTGGATACACACGTACCTCTCATGCACCTCTCCAACCCCTTCCCTTGTCCGCTTCACTGCTGCAGTATCAGCGTTAGCAGGAGCTGGTCTGAGCCCTGATCAGCCACTATTATTCACTTGCTCACATCTTGGTCTTGGACGGTTTTGTGGAGGTTTGCAGGGTGACAGGAGGAGTAGAAAGGCCAAGGGTGCTGAAGTCAGACCTGGTGGGCCCTCTCAGGCCTGTCATTTGCTAGCTGTGAAGAGGCTGGCAAAGTCACTTGGTAGGTCTCAGTTTCCTCGCAATGTGGTGTGAGAATTGTCTGGCATACACTGTGTGAAGCACCTTGTATGTTGTAGGCTCTTCACTTTTCTCATCTTTCCCACAGTTCTTGGAGGGAGAAGGGTATATATCTTACGTTTATGAGAGCACTCTGGTGCCCAGAATAGGAACTCAGTGTATTTGGTGCAGTGAAGAGGACACCAAGAACAAGAGGTGACAGGAGCTCTTTCAGGTGTCTCAGGCAGGGACAGAAAGTCATGTAGTAAGTCATGGTGAGTCAGACAGCCTGAGCGCCTGTCCCGCTCTCAATATTTCTATCTCTTTGATCTCAGTGAAGTTAATTCCTCTGGGACTCTCTCTGTTTCCCTCAGTTATAAAATGGGAATAATAATAATAATATGTTGTTGTATTAATTTCCTAGGGCTACTGTCACAAAGTCCCACAAACTGAGTGGATTAAACAACAGAAATACATTGTCTTATAGTTCTGGGGGCTGGAAGTTTGAGATCCAGCTATAGGCAGGGTTGGTTTCTCCTGAGGGCTGTGAGGGAAAAATCTATTCCATGCATTGCTCCTGGCTTCTGCTGGTTTGCTGGCCATCTTTGACTTTCTTTGGCTTGTAGATGCATCATCCTGATCTCTGACTTCATCTTCACGTGGCGTTCTCCTGTGTGTGTGTCTTACGTCCAAATTTCTCCTTTTATAAGGACATTGATGGTATTGAATTAGGGGCCTACACTACTTGACTAAGATTTCATCTTAACACAACTAGTTACAACTGTGATCAACCCTATTTCCAAATAAGGTCACATTTTGAGGCAGTGGTGAGGACTTCAACAAATGAATTTTGGGGACAACACAATTCAATCCATAATGCCACCGAATAAGGTTAGACTGAGTATTCAGTATAAAATGTTACTGATAAAATATTCAAAGACATCTGGCCCATTGTAAATACGCAACACCTGTTAACTATTTATATTACTATTGTTATTCATCAAACTTACAATAGGTGCCTTCTGTGTACCAGGCAGTGTGCTGGTTGATAAAGACACTAAGGTGAATCAGATGTGGTCCCAGACCTGAAGGATGCCCAGTCTAATGGAGCCAAGGGATAAATAAGGAATTATAATCCCAAAGGTCTTATGACTAGATCAGTTTCCTACCTTGCTAAGCCATTGTAACATCTAATGGTATCTGGGATCAAGATAAATATCTTTAAGTCCATCAGAGAAAGAAGAAGTTTCATTGTTCAGAGGAACGAAGTTTTCCTTTTTTCTAGCTTCTTTATATCTTTTGGGGAAAAAAATTTCCAAGTGTCATGGTCAAACACTATTCTGATTTCTTGTGCAAAGTTTAAGGTGACCTTTACCCTTCTAATATATCATTTTGATGAAGCCAAAATTTTCTGAGATTCTCAAGACTGGCAGAAAAATAACTTCAGAAACTGGTCCCAAATTGGTAACTGAAGATAAGTTGGAGGGCAGTTCCTTCCTCAAGTGTTGCCGTATATCTTACTTCATTGCATGTTGATAGTGTATTAAAATTGAAATAAAAATAAAATATTATCTGTGCCATTAAACCTGACCAATTCTCACTTCACTAATCTCTAAACCCTGATTCTTGCTAAAAGATGAACCATCTTAACCCACTCTTGGCAAAGATGTACAATGGAGGAGAGTTCTAAGAGGTGGAACCTTCATCTTTTTGAAAAAAAATATCCTGTCATCATTTAATATTTATAGAGCATGCACAGTGTGCAAAGCACTGTATCACACAGTGCCCTTTGCTGCCAGAGAAGACATTGGTGATGGGGAGATGTTAAATAGAAGGGGGGCTTCATGAGAACAGAGTTTTGGAGGTTCAGATCAGGCAGGACCTAGGTAATGGATGCTGTCCTTACACCCATCAGGCTGAGCCCTGGAAAGCATAGTCCCCAATCACAGACTTCCTGCATGTGACAACCATTTGGTGTGGCATCCCCAGGATCAGAGCTGCTCAACAGACAGAGTCCAAAGGTGAGGAAGGATTCTGATAGGGAAAGAGGAACAGGACCCAAGAGTGAAGCTGGGTGGTGCAGAGCAGAATGCCACACCTAGATTGTGTAGATTGTGCCATGGGGGCTAAGGGGACAGTGAGCCAGCTTATGTTCTGCTCTCAAACCGGGCCCCTTTGGGTGCCTCCCACTCCTGCTGGGAGAAAGGGGGAGCTATTCCAAATTCCTGAAAAACAGCTTATGGACAGGTAATGCCCAAGGATAGAGAATTAATCTGTGACCTAGAGAAAGAAAGGCCACACATATATTAGTCTTAATTCCACCATTCATTCATATCATAACTTCTGCAAGTCATGTAAATTCTCTGAGCCTCAGTTTCCACCTCTGTAAAATGGGGCCAGTAAAGTCTGCCCTGCCTGCCTCACAGGGTTGAACTGAAAGTCAGTATTTATTATTTTTTTGAGGGGGGAGGCAAAGAGAGAGAGAGGGGGGATCTTAAGCAGGCTGCACCAGGTGCTCTATCTCATGATCCTGAGATCATAACCTGAGCTGAAATAAAGAGTTGGATGCTTAGCAAACTGAGCCACCCAGGTGCCCCAAAGTCAGTATTTAAAATTGGACCTCTTTGCCATCTCCAAGGCATCTAGCATCTTTATCTCACTGTTGTCTCATTGTGACACCTGAAAAGGGATGGAGGGAACATGATTCTGATTTCTCTTCTTCAGAGTCTTCTGAGACATTGCTTTGGATGGACTATCCTCTCCATAATCATGTCCTTCGTCCTGCCCTGCTCACCTGACCCTGGCTCACACCTTGGAATAGATGATAACTCCACCTAGAGGCTCACCACGTATCCTTACAGGCAGGATAGCCCCATTTTACAAGTTAATCCTGCACTATTCATCCATTAGTCGGGAAGTTTGTACTAAAAACACAGGGTGGGACACTCAGGCCCCACCATCCTGATCTATAGCCACCCTCCTGTGCTGCGGACAGGAGGTCACCTGGCCTCATCTCTGCAGCTGCTTGAGTGGGGAAGAGAGAAAGTAGTTTGGCCACACTGGGCTGGACAATAACAGTTGAGTGCACATGTTCTTCTCCCTTTCCCCTTCTCCTCCTCCTCCTCTTCTTCCACTTGCTTCCCCTCCTCTTCCTTTAGCTAGTGGATACAGGCTGTTGTGTTGGTCAGGAGCTTTAGTTCTGGAAACAAAGTCACCTGCTCTCTATCTAACTTTGAGCAAGTTCCTTAATCCCATCAATCTTTGCCTGTGTAAAATGGGGTTAACCTACCTCACATGATTATTTGAGAATTAAATTAGATAATATATGTAATAACTGGCCCATTGTGAATGTTCAAAGAGATTATTAATTCTTATTTGTATTAGAAGTCATCAAAGTAGGAATGACAGGAGGAGAAGCAGTGTTGGGTGGCAAAGGATGAAAGTACAGGTTGGTACAGGATACGCAGGAGGCAACTGGGGAGAACTCAGTCGAGATGGAGGAAGGAGCATCTGTATGAGGAAAACTAAAAATATTAAGTCTCCAGTGAAGTTCTGACCAATCTCTCCTTTGAATTTGATTGAGACCTATTTAGGAGAAAGAAGAATTAACAAGGAAGGGAAGTTCAGGGAAGTTGCTTTATTCTGTCATAGTCGGGAGAAATATGAATCAAAATACTTATACTTATATTAAAATGTAAATCATAGCTAGATCAGAATATAGATTTTAAACATTTTTGGTGGAAACTTTTCTAACATGTTACATACTTGCCTGCCTTTTAACATTTAACACATTTATTCACTTTTTCTTTCAACATGTATTTATTGAAGGCTTAATATTAAGTTCAGTGCTAGATCTTCAGAGGACATAGGTATAAATTAGGCAAAGCCTTCAAGGAGCTTATTTCTAAGTTTCGTTATCAGAAACTTGGGAGAGGAAACATGCTTATATTTAAACTTTTGGGCAGTTATTAGAATATCTCCATAAATTAAAATTCAAGAGTCAGATTCCTTCCTGAAAGAGGATATACTATAAATGTTTTTGTTGTAGACTGACAACTAAAAAGTGAGATTTTCATTTTTTAATTATGCAAAATATACAGAAAACTATGTACCCACCATATAGACTGAACAAATCTGAATGATTAGACATATTTTCTTGAGTTTTTTTAAGTAGAAAAAAAGTTGATACAATTGAAATGTCCTATGTTAATCTCCGTGCAAAACTATATTTTTTCCAAACAGAATTCAAACTAATTCAGTATTGTTCTTCACATGACAAGGATTTAGCAATTTTAACAAGCCACTAAACTTCTCCCCCATTTTATTTATTGTTACATAGATTTTATTTCACTTTTATATAGTATTTTAGAGTTCTGCAAAGTAAATCAGTTTAATTAAATTTCCATTTGGTCTGTTTACCATTGTTTGACCATTCTTCTTGCAACTGGTTCATTTTTCAGTGGGTATGTAGAAGGTGAACTTCCTTAGACTTTTATTCATAAAATGTCTTTATTTCATACTCATTTTTAAATGATGCTTTACTGGGTATAAGATTCTAGATCATCTTTTTTTTCTCTTCCTTCAGCACTTTGAAGTTTTTCTTCTGTTGTGTCGCCATAGAGAAATCTGTTGTCAGGCCAGCTGTCATTGTTTGAAAGGTAATCAGACTTCTCTCTGATAAATTTTAGGCTTTAAAAAACACAAAACCAAAAAACCTGTTTGCCTCTGTAGTTTCTTTGATGAGTCTAGATGTGGTATTTAGAGTGTACCTTTGATCTGAGTGTGCAAGTCACAAGCTATCATGTCCCATTTCACTGTTTACAAACTTTGTAACACACCCATCCTAGCTGCTGTGAGGATAGAGCTAGTGAGCCTGAAGCACACTTAAGCTCTCTAACAACCTTTTTAACAAGGTGTCAGTGGCAGTGGATTTGGTATTTAGATTATTTGGGAGAAACGTGGTCAATATTTGAGGAAGGTAGTTCAGAAAGCACAATCAGGTATTTCTCACTGATGAATAATTTATTGATTAAAAGAATAATACATTAGGTTTAGGGGTATATAACACACCCCACTCACTGTAAGTCTGATCCACTACAGCAATTTTGGGGTCTGATCCAGCCCCCCAACCCATGTGCATGTTCTAGCCCCTCCAGAATTGGTTGGTCCTGGATGAGAATTTCTCTTCACATTTGATGCTTTGTTTTTGCAGCGACACCCTTGTCTCCCCCTCCATTTAACCCAGACCTGAAACCTCTGCCTTGGCTCTGCCTAGTTCTCCTGAGGAACTGAGAATTAATAGAGAAAATACGGCAATAATTTTAGAAGGAAGAATAAAAATACATTAATGAACTGCTAAAAGGTGTGAGCAGATTCAAAAGATTAAAAACTGGCCATGGGAACAAAATACATACTTCCCTCACCCCCTCCCCGCATACCCCTGAACAATGTTTATAAATCAGGCTTTCACCTAACACAGCCATAGCTGACTTCCTAAAGGAACATATCAAATTACACAAAAGGTCAGTGAATGTAAAATACTATACTGACTGTTATGGGATCATTTTTAATCTTCTTCATCACCTAAAACATTGAAGAAAAAAATATATATTTAAATAAAGTAGAATAACTAATGAGAGTTTTTGGATTATACTGCTGAAGTCAGGAGATATTTTTTTATCCTCAATACTTGACACTTGCTGGAAATTCCATCCAATTACCCAAGACATTTAGGGAATGAACATTCATCCTAAATTTTTTATGGACAGCCAACTTTAGGAGGGAGAAAAAAAATGGAACAAAATGTGAAAGTATTTGTAAAGTTGTGCTGACCAAAAAGAAAAAAAAAAAAAAAGAAAGAAAGAAAATGCAGGATGACTTTTTCTTTTTCCTCATTCCTGCTTGACTTTCTTGTCTCATCCTTTCTAAGTTGTCATGCCAGGTCGAGTCAGACACAAGTTGTCTGATTGAAGGCTACAGAAGAGACATAAGTAGATGTGACCCTCACAGCCTGATGTGCCAAATCCAGGAAATGTGACGGGATGAAAGATGTAGGTTTTTATTATTTATTTTTGAAAAGCAATGAGAGGAAAAACATTTGGGGGAGGATCAGGTATACTTTTAAGAAATGAAAAGTCCAATTTGGTTAGGCCACAGAACTAAAGATGACATGAGCCTGATGAGAAAGTCCTCAGAAATAGAAGTGCCTGGATGTCAGCTCAGCCACCTGGTTGCAGCTGCTCTCTGCTCACATAAATATTTGAGCAAGGGAAATGGTCTTGTTCTGCCTTCTGGGGATGGCCCTCTCTCCTCCCTGTCTGCTCTCATTGGTGTGGGATGGGAATGCAAGAAGGCAAGCAGCCCGGCCCTCATGCGTACGGACACTGTGAGGTTAGGCGCCCCAGAGCTGCTCTCCAGTGGGCTCCAACCTCGTCCTTCATCTCTTTTTTTCTCCCTTTTGTGATTCTCCCCTCCTCTTCCACCTGCTTTTCTGCTTTCTGCCTTCCCTCTATCCCTGGCAACTCATCTTTTACTCATTTTTTTTCTTTCCCTTTATCTGGGTTAGCCCTGTTTTGTTTGTTGTTGTTGTTTTTTCCCAGTCTTTTTCCAAACAGATTCATGAAGGCTCTGTTCTCAGTGTTGGGGATATCAAGGTTGACCAGGCCAAGCAAGCCACCTCTTCTCAGAGCATAAAGTCCAATAGGCTCTAGAGGCAGTGGTCCACCCAATACCCACATTTGAATCAAAACTCTGTAAGGATAGGAATCTAATCTCTGTTCATCACCATGTCCCTGCCTCCTAGCACAGTTGCTGACATATAGCAGGCCATCAACACAAATTTACAGAATTTGTGTAAGAAAGGGTGAAGTTCATCCAGTCCTTTCCTAAACCATACGGACTCATTCTCAAGCCTTTCCTACCAACCACTAGCCAATTCTTTCTCCTCCTTCAGGTCTTATTGCAAGACTGTCTCCTCCAGGAAGCCTTCCCTGACTGCAATTACTCCCATAACATCCTGCACACCTCTCCATTACATGCTTTCACACTGTATTATGTTGCTGTCTGTTGTTATCACAGGCCTCCCACGCACACACACACACACACGCACACACACAGAAACTCCTTTAAGCAGAGACTGAGTGCTTGATAAATGCTTATTGAATAATTGGAGCCTGATGATGTTTGAATAATATTTGATATCTTACATCCCCAGCCCTTCCCACTTTCTACCTACTCAGATTACACCCATGCTTTCAACTTAGATTATGAGGATTTCTCTGACACACAATACCATTTTCATCTCTCTACTCAGTAAAGAAAAAAAAATAATGAGAATTTTAAAAGCCTATTTTTGATGAGGATGCTGATGGTAACAAATATTAGTAAAACTTTTTGGGGGGCGATTTGGCAAAGGATATCAACAGCCTTAATACATAACTTTTGACACAGAAACTCCACTTCTAGGAATTTATTCTAGGGAAACATTTAAAATGTGCCTAAAGATTTTTCCAATATGTGTTCACTACAATTGAAGTTTATAATGTTAAGAAATTGGAAATCCACAATAAGCAATGAATTGAGTGAATATAGGTAAAAACCTATAATGAAACTTAAAAAAAATATTTTTAGAAAATAATTATTGAGCTGACAAAGTGTTGGTGCTGTTGAATGAATCAGCCTGTATAATATGGTACCATATATATTTAAAAATTACAAAATTTTATTTGCATCGAAAAAATCTGGACAGTTATATAACAGTAATAAATGGATTTCTCAGGGTGATGCGGTCATATGTAATTTTTATACTCTTTAAAAATTTTTTTAATTGAGGCATAAATAGCATACGACATTATGTTCATTTCAGGTGTGCAACATGAATGATTCAATATTTGTATATATTGTGAAAATATCGCCACAATAAACTTAGTTAATATTTGTCACCATACACAGTTACAGAATTTTTTTTTCTTATGATGAGAACTTTTAAAGTTTACCCTCTCGGCAAATTTCAGATATGCGGTACAGTATTATTAACTTTAAGACGATGTTGTACATTACATCCTGGTGACCTGTTTATTTTATAACTGGGAGTTTGTGCCTTTTCACCACCTTCAGCCATTCCGCCCACCCCCAGCCTCTGCCTCTGAGCTTGCGTTTTGTTTGTTTGTTTGTTTGGATTCCACATATAAGTGAGATTATACAGTAGCTGTCTTTCTCTGCCTGAGTTATTTCACTTAGCATAATGCCCTCAAGGTCCGTCCAATTTGTTGCAAATGGCAAAATTTCATTCTTTTTTATGGATGAATATATTCCATTGTAGATAGACCACATTTATCTATTCATCTGTCAATGGACGTTTAGGTTGTTTCCATGTCTTGTCTATTGTATAGAGTGCTGCAGTGAACATGGGGTTGCATATATCTTTTTGAGTTAGTTTCCATTTTCTTCATATAAATACCCAAAAGTGGAATTGCTGGATCATAGAGTAGTTTTATGTTTAATTTTTTGAAGAAGATTCAGACTGTTTTCCATAATGCCTGCACCAACTTACATTCCCGCCAACAGTGCACCGGGGTTCCCTTTCCTCCACATCCTCACCGACACATTTTTCTTGTCTTTTTAATAATAGCCATTCTAAAGCGTGTGAAGTGACATCTCATTGAGGTTTGGATTTGCATTTCCCTCCTGATGAGTGATGTTGAGCATCTTTTCATGTACCAGTTGGCCATCTGTTTGTCTTCTTTGGAAAAATGCCTATTCTGATCTTCTGCCCATTTTTAAATCAGACTGTTTGATTTTTTGCTATTGAGTTGTATGATTTCTTTATATGTTTTGGATATTAACCTCTTGTCACATAAAAGATTTGCAAATATTTTCTCCCTTTCAGTAGGTTGCCTTTTCATTTTGTTGATGGTTTCCTTTTCTGAGCACTCTCTTTTTCATCAGTGTTTTCCCATTTGATTTTTCTTCAGTGTACAGGAATTACCCATGTACTAATTTTTTTTTAATTGTAAAAAAGTTGTCTGAATACTTTGTTCTTCTTTGGCTCTAAAAGTAAGCTATTCAAAGTCAAATAGACTTGAGGAAATAAAAATTCCCATCCAGAGCAAGGAACACTAATTTGAGATTTCAAGGAAGAGCCTTTATCTGCCCAAGCCTCTGTAGCCATGTGTGAGTCTAATTTCCCAATGCTCTGAGAAACTGTGACAGAGAATCATTACCCTTGAAATGGGTTTGCGTAATATAAAAAATCAGGGTCTCCTCTCCACTTACTGAATATGTTAACATTTGTGGGAGTTCCCTTGCATGCTCTGAGGGAGAGTCCTGTGACATCGTGTCTGCGTTGTATTGAACTCAATCACTTGTAGAAAATGTGTAATGTAATAGGGGTATTACACAGGGTGATATTATGGAAAATCCTAATTGATACCAAAGTAATTCTTACTAGAGTGGACTATAAAACCTTCAGTGCCATTCTAACTAATCACCCCTGTGGCATTCTGAGCAAATGCAGGTTAATGGTGATGATCTTAATTTTTTTATTAATTAAATTAAGTGTATAATCTGACCATATAAGCCCATTGTCGGTGTTCATCATGCTGATAATAAATGGCTTGAGTACTCAGCACCTTTGGCTTCACAGGAGCCCTGAAGTCTTCCATCCACCATTAATGATCTAAGAGAGATCTCCAAGTGGCTCATTAGTGCCCAGAGACAACAAATAATTAAGTTGTATAGCAGAAATTGGGGTGAGCAAATGGCAGGTGGGCTCATGGGCTCAGAAGAAGCCTCCAAACTCAGAAGCTACAGTTGCTGAGTCCTCTGCTCTTCTGTGTCTATATCTTGGGCTCTTCTTCAGCAAATAATTTCCTGTGATACCTAAAGATAGAAAAGGGGTAAGAATTCAGAAAAGTGAATATAAAAATATGAGATGCTTAACGATCACTTAATTGACCAAGATGCCAGATTCTGGCTCCTTGAGTTTTAGGGTGGGGAATAGGCCTTAGTCATCATTGTTTCCCCCATACCTTGCACCATTCCTGGCAAATAGTGGCACGATACCATCTCAGTTTATTTTACCAAGCCATGACATTCTTAGATTTGCTTTTCCCAAAGAGTGTTCCCTGGAAGAGAAACTGTGTCAGATGCATTCTAAATTAGAATCTATGAATAAACAATTTTGAGAAACCTTGCATTTTACCTTTTCCTCTCACAGATTTATGCTATGTATTAGCATTGTGAGGACAATGATAAGTCCTTCAGAAATGATGTTTAATTGTCTAACCAAACTTATTGGATCACAAAAGTCTACTAACATCCCACAGAGTGCCCATAAACAATAGACTGCCTGAGATATTTGCTAGGATGCTTATAGCTCAGTGATCAGATGGAAATACCAATTTCCTGATCTTAAGCTCTGGAATAATAGAGATGAAATCTCCGTTGATTGTGACTAAATCTACTATAAAAACATTTAATTATAGGGCTTAGACTTGGAAGGAACTTTGGACAGCCCGTATCCTAACCCCCAACTCAATGCAGGAATTTACGTACAGTATCCATGAAGGATGCATTGTCATCTCTGTGTGGGTACTTCCAGTGGCAGGAATCTTACCCACTGACAACCCAGTCCATTGAATTATCATCAGATTTCTTCTTCTGTTGAGTTAAAATCTTCTCTGAGATTCTAGATCTCATCCTATAAGAACAGAACACTTCATTCTCTCATGTGTCGGCACACCAGTTCACATGCCCTCAGTTCATAACATATTAAGAATTTTCTGTTTCTACATTTCAAACTATAATCAGAATAAATAAGCAAAGTGGTCTTTGAGTGGCTAAGAGAGGTGGGAAAATGAGAATAGTCTTACAAGTTGAGTTATAGGCAATAAATAATAAAAATCTCCTATTTGCAACCCATTACATTCTGATAACAAAGGTGTTGTGTTTCATAAATTTGGTCCAAAATCATTTGGTGACTTTCGTATTTCAGCCTGCTACAAAAAAGTACCTTATAAACAGCGCAAATGTCTTTCTCACAGTTCTGGAGGCTGGAAATCTGAGATTAGGGGCCAGCATGGTCCAGTTCTGAATCCTCTTCCAGCTTACAGACTGCAGATTTCTCCTTGTGTCCCCACATGGTGGAAAGACAGCAAAAGAGCCTTCTGGGGTCTCTTTTGTAAGGAATTCACCATCACAACCTAATTTCTTCTCAAAGACCCCTCTTCTTGGGGCGCCTGGGTGGCTCAGTGGGGTAAGCCGCTGCCTTTGGCTCAGGTCATGATCTCAGGGTCCTGGGATCGAGTCCCGCATCAGGCTATCTGCTCAGCAGGGAACCTGCTTCCTCCTCTCTCTCTCTCTCTCTCTGCCTGCCTCTCTGCCTACTTGTGATCTCTCTCTGTCAAATAAATAAATAAAATCTTTAAAAAAAAAAAAAGACCCCTCTTCTTTAGACTATCACATTGGGAGTTGGATTTCAACATATGAATTTGGGGAGGTGGGGGGGATACAAACATTCAGTCTATTGCAGTGACAAAGCATAACCTGAACCAATGTGAAACTATTTATAGTCTTTATTCCAATTAACATGAATGTACATACATCTGATTAAAGAAATATTAATATGTTGGATTACAGAAATATTAGTGTGTTTTCTCAGACTCCACTGGAAGTATTATACAATATATGATATATGCACTATATTCCTTCTAAAAATCAGTCTGAATTCTGAAACACATCTGGCCTCAAGGATTTTGGACAAGGCAATGGGACAACATCCTTTTCTTGATACCTCTGTGTGCTCAACACTATTGACCTACATTACTTTTTTAGTTTACAATTCTGTAAGGTAAAATACAGTTTATCTCCCATCTTACAGATAGTAAAGTCATACAGTTTTGCAGACATTTTTCTTATTACCTATTTGATATTTGCAAGAAAGAAAATATAAAATACATATAAAGGAGATATATATATAATAACATAATATATAGATATATAAGATATATATATAAAATAATATATATCCTTTTATAATATACTAACAACAAAAAAATAAAGTCAGGTCCCAATTTGGTACATGGGTCAATGCCAGAAGAGCCCTTACAGAAAGGGGAGAACCATAGGCCCAGTGCTACAGGAGGAGCCCCCACAGGGACCCCTCATGGCCTCTATCTGAAAGGTGACTAATGGATTCACAGGGTCCTCTCTAGCTTCTCTTTTCCCAGCTAGCCCCTCAGAAACTGAGATGACTGGGAAAGCCATAGAAGCCTGCTGCAGGGAAAAATATTATTCTGAATGTTGAATTAAGTTATGTCAAGGCCTGGATCTTCTTCTTCTTCTGGATGGAAGTTTGGATATTTCTTACTGTCTACTGCATCCCCACTCCCCAAATGACCATTATGAGGAAATTTGAGGATTAATGGCCATCTGAAAATCTACCACATTTGTTCTTTCACTATGCTTGAAATTTCCATATGAGTATTTGTCTTAGTCAGGATACTGAAAGCAACTATGGAAATGTAAGTAGTACATATCACATGTAAGGGTCAACCTATTAAGTCATTACAAACTTAAATAGTCAGATGAGCTGGTCAGTCATTTTGCCAGGTCTGGCAGGAATTGGACATGGAATAGACCAGGTTTAAGGAAGAATGAAAGGAAAGAAGCCTGGGGATGTTCTGAAGCATGGACACTCCTGCAAAGCTCTACATTGGGTGCTGCAGTGGGAGGCTTGGGGCCCAGACTGGTGCCATTGAGGGAGGCACTAAAAAGGAAAAAGAGGTAGGAGAAGGAGAAAGGGGGGTGGGAAGGGGTCCCAAAGCTCAGTGTTGCCTTTATCAGCTATTTCCATAAGGATTGTGCCTATGCCTATAGACTCTCTTAAAATAGCTGGGTAAATTGGAAGGGGAGGTGAATCCTGAGAGACTATGGACTCTGAAAAACAATCTGAGGGGTTTGAAGTAGCAGGGTTGTGGGAGGTTGGGGTACCAGGTGGTGGGTATTATAGAGGGCACAGATTGCATGGAGCACTGGGTGTGGTGAAAAAATAATGAATACTGTTTTTCTGAAAATAAATAAATTGAAAAAAAAATCTTTAAAAATAAAAGAAAATGAAACATTAAAAAAGAAAAAAATAGCTGAGTCATAACATTTTATACCATTCACTAGATAACATCACTTACCACTTGGTACCCAGGGGACTAGAGTAGATGCCAAGTTGCAGAACCTGAGAAACAAGGAAAAGGAGCGGAAAATAGTATGCGTTAAAAATTACCAACCTCAACTCATACTGGTGTCCCCTTGCTGCCTGTGTTCCAACCACACTCCTGCACGTGCTTTACCCCATCCAGGAAAGCCAGCTTCTTCCACTCTTTGTCAAGGGAACTCAGTCTTATCCCTGTGCTCAGCCAAGACATCACTTCCTAGAGAGGCCTTCCCTATCCACACCACCCCTCCACCCTCAGCTGTAGATCATTTATTCTACTTTTAACATTGTTTCGGGTTTTGTTTTCTCTTCTCAGAATATAAACCACAATTTGTAAGTATATATTTCCTTATCAGTTTAATGTCTACATATGCTCCTAGATTATAAATTCCATGAGTGTCCGCTAAAATCAGATTCTTAACAAAAATCTGTTTCATGAATCATTGTCAGGCACTGTGCTCTCTGTTTCAGAAGTGGTGGCTCTTTTGATCTTAATAACAACCCTGAATTAAGTTTTGCAGATGAAATTAAGGAGGCTTACAACTTCAGTGATTCTTTTTTTTTTTTTTTTCGTTTTTATTTATTTATCTGACAGAGAGAGAAATCACAAGTAGGCAGAGTGGCAGGCAGAGGGAGAGGGGGAAGCAGGCTCCCCACCGAGCAGAGAGCCCGATGCGGGGCTTGATTCCAGGACCCCAAGATCATGACCCGAGCCGAAGGCAGAGGCCTAACCCAAGCGCCCAATGATTGTTTTTTTTTGTATCCTTATATTATGCAGTGCACACCCTGCACAGCTGTATGCAGCAACTGGGCTCAGAGACTCCTTGTTCTAAACCATTTAGGAATGGCATTCTCTCCCAAGAAAAAGTATATCTCTTTTCCTTTTCCCATCTTTATGCAAACCATGGCTGGACAGGTTAATAATGAACAGAAAGTCCAATTATTTTCCCCATCACATCAGATGTAGAGCTAAATCCTGGTTCCTTGCAAGCCTCAAGAAAAGACTCTTTGGTTTGTATATCATGTTAATAATTAATTGATTGGTTAGACAGTTAACTAGTTCCTGTAAGGTTTGTCCTGTCTTCTTTGGCTCCTCCGTGTGTCCCGGTTATGGTCAGTGGGCCTGAGCTCACATGTGCATTATATTGATCTGAAAGACTCCAATGAGGGACACCTTCAAAAAATGTACATGATTGATGCTTTTTAATGCCCTAAAATATTATGGAAGAAGCTGCTCATTTTATTCATGTTGAGGATAGTTTTCTTAAAGTACTGAAGAAAACTAACTGAGCATTGATTGAAAATGTACAACAATGCCTGGTTATACAGAGATGGTTAAGTCAAGGCCCTGCCTTCAAGGGGCTCTCAGTCAAGTGTGACAATTGGACGTCAAGGAGGAGGGAGGTCAGGGGGGAAGGGGGCTATATATGGGAAGTATTTTGGGCAGATGGTGAAGGCTATGCAAAGAGCTTCATGTTTTCCGAGACATAATAAACAGAAGTCCAGGCTAGAGAATAAAAGGTGCTTTTACCTGAAGGCTTATAGAAGAACCTCTGAGTTGCAGTCTTTTGTAAGATATTGCGAAGACACTTGGTATTGAGAAATTTTACCTGAGATATGGACCAGCTTACTCTTCTTGCTCTTTCGGTACCACAATCCTCAGTCCTCACCCTGACCAACTCTCACGTAACCCGTTCCCTTATAAGCTGGAAGATAGAGGCCAGTTTTCGAGAAATATCAAATGTCCTATTCTTATTAGGTTTTTAAAATGTCTTTTACACTCTAACACCATCAACACCAGTTAGGGTAGGCCTCACAGCTGAGCTCAGTGTTTGCTAGACCCAGCAGCTCATAGTATCACTTATGGTGCTTTTTAAAAATACACATGCCAGTCTACTAAAGTTGAATTAGGTATACCCTAAACTCTTCAGTCCCATTCCTGGGTAAATACCCATCAGAAATACAAAATCTACCAAAAGATGTACAAGATTTTCCTGGAAGCACTATTTTGGTTTTTTTGTTTGTTTTTTAAAAGATTATTTGTTTATTTGAGAGAGAGAGAGAGAGAGCACAAGTTGGCAGAGCAGCAGGTACAGAGAGAGGGAGAAGCAGGCTCCCCTCTGAGCAGGGAGCTCGATGCAGTCCTTGATCCCAGGACCCTGGGATCATGACCTGAGCTGAAGGCAGAGGCTTAACCAACAGAGCCACCCAGGCTCCCCTGTGACTCAGTTTGTTAAAATTGGAGATAATAAAAATACTGATTCGCAAAATTGGAGTGAGGAGTAAACAATGTTTGGCACCTCTAAATGCCACTCACTGTATATAGGCAAATGCTGCGTATGCATTAGTTACTACTTTTCACAAAAGTTCTATGAGATATCTGGTACAATCATGTAATAATAACTTACATGGCTTGTCCAAGGCCACTCAGCTAGTAAATAGCAAAATCAAGATTTCAAGTCAGGTTGCCTGACCTCAGCGCTTAGATACTTTGCTATCAGACTGTCTTGTACTGACATGTTCCTCTCTTGGTAATGTTTGGGTGGACATGGGGATTAAATATCTGAAGAGAAGATTCTACTAAAAAGATCATTTGAGAATCTGGAAGGTTATTGGGAACCTCGTTGTGGTGACGAGACCTACCCTCTGCAAATGAGAAGCTCTTCTAGTCCAAATGGAAGCTCTTCCAGTCCAGCTTCATTTTCCAAGGTAGGATGCATTCGGTAACCTTTCTCATTCCCTGAAGTTAAAAATACCTTTTAAAAATGAGTTTGTCATGTCTTGTTGCATAACACTGAGCAGTATTTATAGAATGTGGGAATGAATATGAAAACTTGTAGTTTGATTCATGGCATATTAGAAGTGGTGCTTTCATTAATAACTCTGACTTGAATTTTTCCTCCCAAATTATTGGACTGTTTATTAAATTTTTAAAGTATTTTTCTGACATGGAGTTGGGAGAATAGGAGAAGTGTATTCCTAAAGACGTTGACACTGTCAGTTACTGACAAAGCAATTGCATGTATTTTGCATGTCAGTGTGAAAGCTGCCTTTGTATAACAGACAGTATGGGGTATTTTGTCCCCTAATATTTAATACTTTTAATCACGGAGGTAAAGATTGCATTTTTTGTGAGTTAACTTTAAATGAAACTCTTCACTGAAACTGTGTCTCCGTAAAAAATGTAGGTACTAGCAATTAAGAGGTAAATCTGTGTACCTAAGATTTGTATTATATTGATTCCAAAATAATTAGGTTGGCAAATCCTTTATGAATATCTCTCCCCACATGAATACAAAGCACGGCTACCATTCTATTGTTTTTGTGAAGGATGGCTGCATCTTACTGTGAAATGTATTTCTAAATTTTGCCAAGTATTGAGGTGACTGATTTTATTTCTTTTATTAGATACTTACGTTTCCCTTTCTTTTTTATATATTGCTTAAAAAACAAACCTGCTTTTACAGGCCTCCTGCCACCTAAAAGGCTCCTTGTTCAGCATAGAGAAATTTCTTGCTGGTCAGATTTTCCCCATTCTTCTCTTCACGCAAACACTGAAGGCTTTCAGCAGCTGCCCAAGATATCTCTTTAAAACCCTTAAGGCAGTTTGAAAGGCCTCTAAAAAAGCATGACATTCAATCAAAGTTCAGTAAGGAAAGTTTTAATGAATAAACTTAGTAAATTAGAAAGCACTGTGGCAGGGTGATTAACTCTCATTTGTGCATTAGTGTTGAAATTAATTAAAATGTTTAAGCCATAGGAGGCTGGCTACCTCGTCAGGACCTGGCTCTGCCCTCAGAGTCAGTCTGGATCCAGGAGTGATTCATCTTACACAGATGAGAAGGGGGATAAAAAGAAAAGAACAGTCAGGACAAATGTGTTTTCAATGGTGCTTAGCAGCAGGGAGACCATTGAGACTTCAGAGCAATGCTACTGGAGTGTGACATCATAATACGGTATGTACATGTGGAGTGGGGCGAAGAGGACTTCACATTCCTTCCCTGTCCCTTTTGGATTGGATGCCATGTATATTAATTTCTCTGCCAGGCAGAATGCTGCAGTCTGCTCTCTTCAAGACCACTTACAAATTAGCTCTGTTTCCCTGACTCGGTTTAAACCTGCTTGCCACCATTAATGTTCATCCCTGGGAGTCCCCCACAGGGCAGTGACATGAAAAGGTGGGCTTGGCACCCTGGTGATTTCCCTAAGATCAACTCCATAGAATGTATGAAAATATAATCGCCTCAAACAGACTCTCAGACACACAACAATGGATTTATTGTTAAAATCCCTTGGCAATGTGCAGAGCAGAAACCATCTTTTCAAGAAACCCAAAATATTCCATTCCCATTAGGTTTTTAAATATCTCATAAGCTCAATTTCTTTCCAGAACTATGGGTCTGTGGATCTTCTTATAGAAACCCATTACCATGTGGCTGTTTAACAAATCCATGCCTGCTTAAAATTATAAATGACAGACTATTTCATAAAGAGAAAAGTCCTCTTTGACAGGAAAACAATCTCAGTGGCTTCTCCTTGGATAACAAATGGGTTTGTGTCAGACCCAGCACCATGGCTGTTTCCAAAATAGTGTAGCGGTGGACTGCCATTTCTATTTCAGAGGTCCAAATTCAGGGGTTTGCAGAAACAGGTGACTACCTGTGAGTCTGAATTAATTCCACCTGGAGAAAATTACCATGATTTGCTATAGATCCACATTCATAACTTTTAAAACTGCCTGTCTTCCTTATTTTTTGCTCTAAAGATTTCTTGTCAGATACAATGTCAGAGGTCACTGTCAGAGTGTCCCTTTGGTACCCATTAACTATACCAGCAAACTTGTTCACTATTGATCCACTGTGTCTAAGTATCTATTATGGTGGATATAAAAGGTGGCTTCACATCTTTCTAAACAGATAATTCATAAAGGCCAAGGGGTCATGGCTTGTGATGTATTATTCTTTCACTGTAACTGTGACTGGAAAGAAAGAGAGAGGAAGAGAAGGGGGTACTAAGGGTCATGGGTGTTAGACTAAAGAGGTAGAAACCTATATGTCGATTGGACACATTAACATCCATATAAATAATAAAAGGCATTAATAATATTTGTTCATGACCTCATTATCGATTCATTCTCTCAGAAGCCAAGACTCCTAGAATGAATGAAGACAGAGTTGATTTTTTACCACCAAAGTTCAGTTGAGGTTGAACTCTAAAATGAAAGTCAATTGAAGACAGTAAAATATAGTCTGGCAGCCATAGGTTCGGTCCTGGGATTGATATATTTTGCAGGTAATGCATCATCTGGGGCAAAGCAAGGGTTGGGGAACAGAAGCCCCAAATATAAAGTGTGAGGATCTGCTGGATCCTGATGGGCTCAGCACATCCCCATGTTCCTTTGGGATTATTTGATTCATCCGTAACCTCCGCTGGTTCATGTATCGAACATTCAGCAATACACAGCAATACACGGCAGATGCCATTGCTGATGTGCCCCACGTTCCCAGCCTAAAGTAAAGCATCTCATTAGGAGAATAATAAGGATCTAATGAGTGAGACTTGCTCACAAGTTAGCTGACATTGGGCTCATTTAATGCCGTTTATGGTCTTCTATCCACTGGAGGACCCAGCGATGGTACGCTTTCTCAAGACTACAGTTTGGAAGAAAGTAAATTGAGATGAATCATGGTGAGATGAGATAGTTAAAATGTCATGCTCCATAAGTTTGAATGCATCCTTCAAATTCTGAACAGGAAAATGTAACTGAACACTGAAACAAGGGAAACAAAGAAAAAGCAGACAACTAACAATACAAATCCTCCTTCTTTGACAAGGATGTTTCATGGCGAAAACCAAACAGCGCCTTTTCAGAGCAGTCCCCGAGCACACGCCCAGGAGCACACAGGCACACATGCATCCTCCCCCCTGATTTTACTTTCCTTTTATTATTTCACCCATTATGGCTCAGGGGATGACACATCAAAATTGTAGGATTCAGAGATGGATATATCAAAATTCAGAGCTGGATAATAAACTATTAGCTCTATTTCTGTTTATAAATGATAGCTGAGGGAAAAGCCCTTGACTAGCTGGGCAAATTCCAACATGTTCCTAGTAAATGTGGAAGCTGACAATAATGTGTTTTGAGAGTCAGCTCTTTTGGCTGAAGGAGAGGGGTGAAGAAAGTCTTGGGGTGGGCATGGGCAGAGGTAGGAGATGCAGAAATGCTTTACCAGTTTCTCCTTACAGAACCCCATTCATTTCAAATGTGTACTAACTCTATAACTCATTAAGGTAAAACATCCTAAGAGGAACCTAAGAATGACCTATTTCCTGGAAGTTAATAGTGTGCCCCTAGGAATAGCTTTTCTTCCTTATGTGAAACCCTAGTTATTGCGACAACCAAGGTCTTGAGGGAATTTCCCTCCAATATCTGTAGTTCTTAAACTTTTTATGGATCAAGAACCCTTCTGAGAATATAACAAAAGCTATGATCCCTCTCTTGAGAAAAAAATGTTCACATGTACAAAATTTTGCATATATTTTAGGGATTCATAACATCCCTGAGGTTGGTGCAGCTTAAGAGCCCATGTTCTAAATAAGGTTGTTTTCTTTCTTTTTTTTTTTTTTTAAAGATTTTATTTTATTTATTTGACAGAGAGAGATCATAAGTAGGCAGAGAGGCAGGCAGAGAGAGAGAGGAGGAAGCAGGCTCCCTGCTGAGCAGAGAGCCCGATGCGGGACTCGATCCCAGGACCCTGAGATCATGACCCGAGCCGAAGGCAGCGGCTTAACCCACTGAGCCACCCAGGCGCCCAAGGTTGTTTTGTTTAACAGATGAACATTCATAGACTCTGTCCTTCCTTCTTCATTCAATAAAGGAAAAAAATGAAACTTAGAGATAAGCCAGCCAGAGTAACCTTCAGATGCCAAATAATACTGTCCTTAATAATAATAATATCCAAGTGTCATGTTAGTGGTCTCTATGGACATCTCTATTCTTCATAATAATTTTTATTTTTATTTAATGTTTGGAGATGTTGTAAAAAGTGACTACTGTTTCAAAATGTGACCTCTGTGAGGCTTAAAACCTACTGAATCAGATGAGATATGAAAGCATTCAATATAATGTATGACTTAAAGCTATGTTTTTTAAACTTTAATAGGAAATGTCTGACTCTTAGATCACTGTTTCTAAAGCCTGGCAGACAGAAACATGTCTTTTAAAAAGGTCTAATTTATATACCAAACAGATCCAGCAGGTAGAAATAACGCCTTTCCCCTTTACCTCATTCAAACCTGAACATTTAATTTGTTTTGCATAAACCTCAGTTCCAGCAACATTCTAACAATTATAACTCCTCTCATTTTTTTTCAAAGACTTTTCAGATATTGTCCTAGACAGTGGCACACCAAGATAAACAAATCATGGTCTTTATCCTCAGAAGGCCCATAGTCTTAGAATGGATATGTGTACACAGCCAAGCAGCCGCTGCAGTGGCGTAGACAGTATCAATTTTTATATTCTTCCCTCTTGGCAGAACTCTATTTTTATCCAGGTGCCTATTCTCTGCATAAGCCATATGAAGCAGCTGAAACATCCTGGTCTAAACCAATCACAGGAATCCTAAACATACCCTTGTTTGTGATAGATTCAGCTATCTCCTTCAGCCAATTATTATTTCTCATTCCCTTGGTAATGGCAGTTGATCTGGGGATGGACATGTGGCCTAAATTGGCCTCTTTATACCAAAGGGAGGATCAACTACAGGGAAAGTTGTATCTTCCTCCCAGCTGTTTTGCCCCAACTGGTGTTAGCAACTGTCTTGCTACCTGTGGGGAAGTTAGTCTGAGGACAAAACTAAGACATCTGGGAGGGCAGATCTGAGAAAATTACAGAGAACCTAAGTGGGAAACCACATTGAATGATTTAACACCCATTATACCTCCACATGGCTTTTATGTGAGATAGATTTACTATTTCCTTTTTGTTTATTCTTATTTGAGTAGGGACTTATGTCCAATGCAGCACCAAAACATCCTGTCACCCATACTGCTATAGCCCAGAGTGATGTCCCCCTGGTATGCTACGGGAATCATCAGCGGTGCACAGAGGATAGACACGATCATCCTGGGGCAACTTGCCAGAAGAGAGGATGCCTGAGCTGAGTTTTGGTGGTTGAAAAGGAGTTTGCTGAGCAGATATGGAAGAGAATGGGGTTCTAAGGAGAAGTACAAGTGAACAGAGGTGTTGGTGCCTTCAAGGATATTGAGAGAGTTGTTTGCCTAGTGTGAAGAGACATGGGAGACATCCTGGCGGGTGAGACAGAAGAGGCAGGCAAGGGCCAGATCATGAAGGGTCTTGCATTCCACGGGACTGTGGATTTTCTACTAAAGGTAATTTGGAGCCATTGAAGGATGGTAAATATTGAATTAGTGTGATCCATTGTGTATTTTAGACACATCGCTGGTGGCCAGTGTGAAAAGTGAATTGGAGAGGACTAGTCTAGGGCTGGGAGGTCAGTTCAAGAGTCTCCATTTTGCTGAAAGTCACCCTTTGCCTCTCAGGCATCCTTTCCTGATAGGCGGCAACATGGGTCCCTTCTGAACGGTATAGGGCAGGTATCTGTGAAGATTGGTACAGCCCCATCACTGTTAATCAAAATCCATAACTAGATCCAGGTCAGCAAATATCTGCTGAGTGCGCATGACTCAGAACACCACACAGAGTCATGGAAAGAGCCCCTTCCTTGCTGGGCCACCTTAACTAGCTGCTTAACCTCTCTGAGATTCTTCTTCTGTGTCTGTAAAGTGAGGATCCTGTACCTACCTTGCATTGTCTAGGTGGGTTAGATAATACTTGCAGGCATTTGGCACTAGGTCCGCCAAAACATAGGGACTAGATTAATGCCTTACTGACTGCGTGACTGGATGACATGAACATGTAGTTTTCCCTACTTATACCAAATATGTGGTTTTAGATTTGAAAGTGGAAGGCCCAATACTTTGGGAGATATTACCACCAGATGAACAAGTTATCCCCACTACCTTCTGAGATGAGGTTAATTCTTGTGGGATTTTTAAAAATGAGGGCAGATCTGCCCACAGGGATTGCAGAAGCTTCTGCTCAGTCATTTATTAAAACAACATGCTTCAGAGCCCTCCAGACGTGTAACTCTCCATTCTCGGGGCTTGAAAGGGAGTGACATTGTAAATTGCTTTGGAATGAATTGATTTGGGGTTTTCCATATGACACCCACAAAGGGTTTGTGAGACTAGGTTTTGGCCCAAGTGCAAAGAATGCTTACCAGCTGGTTTGTACAACCAACAAACAGGACAACTAAATTCTGTGAGCTGAATCTTTGGGTCCCCATATTGACCATGTCTATTCAGGGGTGGTAGGATGGAAGGAAAAGCTGGGGTGAAGCAGTGGGGAGCTGAGGCCAACCTGCAGAAGCTTCCATTTCACCAGAAACCTTGGAAGTACAACATGCCATGGTTTATATCTTTGTCATCAGAGGTATCTCAGTTTAAGTTTTGACTAGCTCACTTATTAGCTGTGTGACCTTGGGCAAGTGACCTAATCTCTCTGAGTTATAATTTTTTTCATTTGTAAAAATGGGCTATGCCTACCTTAATCATATAGTGGGAGTACACCTACTAGACTTTATATGAGGATGAAATAAAATTGCATATGAAAAACACATAATGAGCATAATATATGATGATATGGTTAAAAAACAGGTGATGATGATGATGATGATGATGATGATGATGATGGTGATGATGATGATGATGATGATTTAGAATGGGCATCTGTAATTTTGGGTCTGTCCATCAAATAAATGCTCCTTCCTATTAATACTTTCCTTTGGGGGAATTACCTTTCCTGAATTAAGTGTAGTCTTGGTGCCCTCTAGTGTGCTCACTCCCTACTTTAGAAGCTGAAGGGGTCCCTAGAAGATCTGCCCACAAGATCTTTCCTCTCATCACCTAGTACAGCCCTGAAGTAAGCATGTGACCAGAGCTCAGCCAATCAGAATCTCTCTCCTGGAACTTTGACGTGGGCATAGAATGAAGCAAAGATAGAAGAAAACAGTGGGTGGTGCCTGAAGAAGACAGCCTTCATTTCTCTTCTGTTGGTGTCCCAAATCATCCCTATAAAGTTTCTTTTTTGCTTAAGCATCCCATGTTCATTTCTGTTGCTTGCAACCAAAGAAATGAAACATTACCTTCTGTCTTTAGGAGCAAGTGTTCCCCTTGTTTCCCTTCATAGACTGCCTCTCTTCTCTTTTTCACCTGTGTCCTACACCCCAATATTCCCCCAAACAGAGCCTAAATTTGTATAGCTTAATGCATGTCTTCAAGATATCCTTTCGGCTTAGATGCCCATATTCAACCCCCATCCTCCAACAGGCAAATTCCAACCCATCCTTCAAGCCCTGGCTCAAATGATGCTTGCTTTGGTGAGCCTTCAATGACAGCCTTGACCCAGCGGTACAAAAATATTTAAGCTCCTCCACCTTTTCCATGCTTTCCTGAAACCTTTATGTACTTGTCTTGTTGTATTAGGCTATGTGCTAATGTGCTAGGTAGAGATCTAAATCCTGTGCTCTCCAGGAATGGGGGCCAAGCCTTAGTCTTGTTAGCTTTGTGTCTCTAGTACCTGCCTGGTCCAGAGCAAGAACACAAGGCACTTTTGTTGACTGAGTGATATTTCTTACAAATGCATGAATTGCACAGTTTTGAAGACAATGACTTATATTTGGGGCATGTCCAGATAACTTCAGAACACTGGGCCAATTCTACAGGCCGCCCAGCAAATGCATCTTTGTATGATGAGCAAATGCATCTTTGTCCCAGTTATCCAAACTGACAATCGAGATCAAGCCAAATTGTTTAAGATCATTGTCTCAGCCTCTACTTTGAGAGTAACAAGAGGAACTAAGTCTTGTATGGCTCTGGTCACACACCAAGCACCAAGCAAATATTGATTCATTTGATCCTAGTAATACCCCTTTGAAGTAGATGCTGCTGTTTTCCCTGTGTCACAGATGAGGAAACTGAGGCCGAGGGAGGTCGAGTCACCTGCCCGTGTTATATGGCTAACAAGTGGGAGAGCTGAGTGTCCTACCTATGCTGTGCTCTTCCATATGATGCTGCCTTGTCTGGAGTCCCTGAAGAATGAGCAGATGCTGTTCATTCTGTCAGTATTCAGCTGTTTCACGAGCCGGGTGGTGAGCAGCAGAACAGGGATGGATATTTGAATGCAGAATCTTCAGGCATCTGGGTGGCTCAGTTGTTAAGTGGCTGACTTTGGCCCAGGTCATGATCCCTGGGTCCTGGGATCGAGGCCCACATGGGGCCCACATGCTCAGCGGGAAGCCTGCTTCTCTCCTCTCCTGCTCCCCCTGCTTGTGTTCCCTCTCTCTGCGTGTGTGTGTGTTTCTCTCTGTCAAATAAATAAATAAAAATCTTGAATGCGGAATCTTCAAGGTGAAGATCTGTCCACCTTGTAAGAAGCATTGGTAGTGATTATAGAGCACAGAGAAGAGCTACATTTTTGGCTAAGCTACAGTTGGGTGGTGATGAAGAGGGAGGGGAATCCTTCTGTGATTCTTGAAAACACTGAGATACCCAGATATATGCCTTGAGCCAGGAATAGTCACACTATTAGCCTTGGCTAAATTCATCAGGCAGGGTTTGACAGTAGAAGGCAGTGGTTCAGTGCTTAGGGTTTTACATCAAAGAGGCGTGAATGTGAGGCCTGGCTCTGCTGTTTGCTACAGTGTGTGTGATCTTGGACAAATTACTTAACCACTGTGTGGCTCAGTGTCCTCATCTGTAAAATGGGGCATGATAAAAGTCTCAGAGGATAGCATAGTTCTGGAAATTACTTGGTATATCTGGAACCTGCTCCATGCTTATATTATATAAATTTAGTACAAAGTCCCTGCTAGTTATAGGAGATTTAGTGAGAAGTGGCACTTTGGGTTTTTAGGGGACAATGGGAAGGAAAAGATTAAGTTTGTGGAAAGAGTTGCTCTCCACTTTGCCAGGGAGAGCTCAGCCCTTAAAAATTAACACTGCCACCTGAAGTCTGGAAGGCCACCACTGCTCTGCAGAATTCTGCTGGGTAGGCACCCAAGACAGAGTTTGTGGTTTTCCCACCCAGTAATCAGGGCTCATGGCTTTGTAGGATTATTCTATATGAGCAAACCCAGCATCCTTTTCCTACTCTTTCCCTTTCAAATTTCCAATTAAAAAAAGAAAACAACACTTCAATGATGAGCTTGGTCAAAAGGCTTATTTTACTACCACGGCCTTTTTTCAAAGAGCTAATGATATTTCTCATAAATCCTGAGCATCCCGTTGGCTGTGACAGCCTGTGCTTGGGTGAAGTTAGCAACAGCCTCGTTTCTAAGGAGAAGTTCAGGCGTGATTTGCCCAGGGTCCATCAGAGTGTATGTACCCTGGGCCTTATGATTAGGGGAGGAAGGGTTCCAACCCACCAATCCATTTAAAGCTTCCAATTCTGCAGATTCCGGATTCAGATACTTAAAGTCCTTACGTGCCAGAAACCACACTTCATCACAAAGCTCTCCATTAGCGGCAGACCAAGCAAATATATACAAATAAAGTGCATTTGTGTAATGTATGAAATATATTAACTTAATGCATCTGTCTCAACTTTTAATAACTATAGTTTATTTCAGTGGCTCACAAATTAGACCCATTCTCTGAGAGATCTTAGGGTGTAAACATCTGAAGGCATTACTAAACTCCAGGAGTCTCAAGCACACTTAAAATATGTTAATAAACCCTCCACATGTAGGGTTTGATAGGATAGAAATAAATCTGTTGCTGTCCCCTCTCTACCCTATTAGTGCTGAGCATTGAGACATGTGACTCATACACTAAATAACCTTCTCAAAAGGCAAATCCCACAAAACGTGGGAACCTCTTGGGACTGTGTGAGTGTTGTCACTCCACAGTTGGCATCAGTATGAACTTCCGCTGGCAGGATATGGAACCATTTATAATGTAACAATTAACAAAAATTTTGACTTGAACATGCGCTCAGCCAGGGGCTGGTAACCCCAGTAATCAGCAGAAAGAACAGTATCATGCCACGTACAGTGTCCTTAAGGATGCTGACTTGACTAAAGAGCATGATGTATCTTGAGAAGCACACTCTTCCCCTCTTTTTGTTATTTGAGGTTGAAGTTAAAAATAACACTTTCTCTTCCACCCAGCTTTTGCACTACACTAAAGGGATGGGCTGTATGAAAATGCAATCTCTAAAATGCAAGGACCCGCAGTGCTTGCCAGTTTCACAATTTTGCAGATTCTAATTAGGAAACTATTTCACAGGTCTTTCTCCTGATGGTGCAAGGGAGACTAGGAGCATTACAAAGCTGCATTTTGCATTGCCTGGATGATTGTAAAACTCCCTACCCGCCACCCCCCACCAACCAAAAAACCCATCAGCTTACGTTCCCAGCCCCCATCTCAGTTCTCATATACTTTCATCTTGTTCCCAGGATCCACTAAAGTAAATAAGATGTCCACTCAGATAATGGAAACCCCACCGGCTCTCAGTTAGTGCCTTTTCATGCCAATTAAACACATTTTATACAGTCATCGTAGATGCATCAATGACTGCATTCGGAGACGCCGGTAGGGCTCGGCAGATATCAGCCGAGCAAATGAAATGTATTGCATGCGAGTTTTCTCTCTGTCTTATTCTAACCACTTGGCCACGGTCTCAATTGAAAACATTGATTCTGAAAGATATATATGGATATATAAACTGATTAACCAGCTTATTTGCTGCTGATTACTTTACTAATCAAGATCTCAGAGTGCTTAATTTAAATTAATACTTCCTTCATTAATGAAAATCCAGCTTCGAGCATAAAAAAAATCTTGACAGATGCATTTATTGCATAAACATACATTTATCTACACCGAGGCAATTGAAGATGCAATCATATTTGGTTGGGGTAATAATTGATAATGATTCTACAATTATTACTTCGGTTAGGTGAGTGTTGTTCGCCAGTAACTCTGACAGTCTCATAAGGTTTTCTCCTTTTGGAGGCTTTGAGGAGCCAGTGGGACATACAGGGACGTATGCAAAACAAATTCAGAATGTTGGGTCTCTTTTGAGATAAGGAGCAAGACATTCTTGCTTCCCTTCTGCAACCCTCCATCCTCCTCCACCACAAAAAAACAAACAAAATAAAGAAAGGCTGGCTGACTTTTCAGTGCAGTGAAAATGGAAAAGGGGACAAACGATGTCCAATGTGAAGACCCGGGGATTAAACAAAATTGGCCTATTGACTAACCAGTGTGGGGGTCACCTGGTGTTTGTGGCAGCCGAATACCAGGGTCTCCCGCCTCTTGCAGTTTATGGGCCAGTTCCTCCCAAGATGTGTGAGCTCCTGTGCCGCGGGTGGACTTGCAGCGGCCAGCTAGCCCAGAGTGACAGCGACTCAGCGTCTGGAAGCCCCACTGGGTTGTGAAATGAACAAGGCCCTCTGTGCCCCTGATCAAGCCTGTGTGAGCCCCCGGGCTCCAGGAGTGAGCATCTCCCAGCTCCTAAAGAGCTGACATATATCCTGCCTTTAAGACAAGACTACAATTGCAAATCCGAGAATATAAATTACACTTTCATCTTTCTTTGGTTTTCTTTCTTTTGCTTCAGTTTTCATTCCAGGATAAACTTTCCTGTCAAAGGGACATTTCTGATGTGTCAAATTCACCACTGTAATGAACAGGTTGACAAATGTGGAAGGTGAGCAGACATTTGGGTCTGCTGCAGCTGCCTGCAGCCAGAGGAAACCGTGACTTTCACAAGGATAACGAGGCTTTGAAAGATGGCGAAAATGTCGCCATCAACCTGCCCTTCTGCTACTTAGTAATTAGATAATTAGTCAGGCCCTAATTATGGGATCAGGGTGCAGGAAAACAATTAGCTGAAAGAATTACTACATAAAACCGAAACTGAGATTCCTGAAAACAATATTTAATTTTATGATATTAAT